>NC_048225.1:77872045-78172045 GCF_002007445.2 Ailuropoda melanoleuca
GCTCCCGGTCTCAGTCTGGATCCAGTGAGCACACCGGAGTTCCAGAGTTCCGTGAGAAGTCTGGTGTCGCGCGCTCCCCGCTCATGGTCATAGCCTGTTCTCTCGCGGTTGCCAGTCCACGAGTCCGCCTGCTCCCCCGTGCAGATGACTACCGCTTCGTGGCGCCCGAACTTGGCTGCTCCCTCCCCCTTCTGTTTATCTTCCGATATCTGTGCGCGGTTTCACGGCTCCCTGCTTCGTACCTGAGTACTCAGCGCTGGAGATGTTCATTTGTAGGGATCCAGATGTATCTTCCTGCGTCTCAGGCTGATTCTGTGGATGTTCAGGCTGGTCTGGTACCTATCCATCTCAACTCGGGACCAGCTGAAAAAGGGGTCCCCTACTCCTCCACCATCTTCCCAGCTCTCCCTCTAGTTCATTTTTATAGTGGAAGGTTTCTGCTAGTCCAGAATTGGTCATAGTGTAAGATGGAAGTTCAGATGCATTATTATTATTTAAAGATTTCATTCATTTACTTGAGAGAGAGAGAGGGAGAGAGAGAAAAAACGAGTGGGGGAGGAGCAGAGGGAGAGGGACAGACTCCACACTTAGCACAGAGCCCGATGTAGGGCTCAGTCCCATGACCCAGAGATCATGACCTGAGCCAAAATCAAGAGTTGGGTGCTTACCTGCTGAGCCACCCAGGTGACCCGAATTTGTGATGTATTATAAAAGATGGATATGGCTCACACTAAATCTTTAAATAAGTTGAAGGTAGGTAACACTGCTAATGCCCCTGTAATAACTGAGTCAGGATTTATAGTATCATAGAAAAGAACAATAAATGATAATCACTGATTATGTATTCAGCTTTTTTTAAAGCGCCAGGCAGTATGCTCAGTGCTTTTACATACATAACAACATTTAATTTTTCCCAAAAACTCTTAGGTAGATTATTATTTCTCCTGTTTTAAACTTGAAGTTTAGAGAGATTTACTTCCTAAGGTCATACAGTTTATAGATGGCGGAGGCAGGATTAAGCCCAGTTGTGTGTGTGCCTAATTCTAGTGGTTGAGAGTTTAACAGTCAGGCTTTAATGGCCCCCACTGTCAATATTTATTAGAGCGTGAATTCTTGTAAGTAGGTTTAGTCTCAAACTCAGACACTACCCCATCTCACCCATGGTGGATAGTGGGATATGTGTTTAGATCCCTCTTAGTGAAAGAATCCTTCAATGCTCCACTTAATGTACTTATTTTCCCCCCCTCTCTCCCTCTCTTCCTCTCTTCCTTCCTTCCCCTCTCCCTCTCCCTCCCCTCCCCTCTCCTTTCCTTTCCTTTCCTTCTTTCCAGAAAGGGGGTGGGCGGAGGGAGAGAATCCTAAGCAGGCTCCATGCCCAGTGTGGGGCCTTGTTGCAGGGCTCCATTTCACAACCCTGAGATCATGACCTGAGCCAAAATCAAGAGTCGGATGCTCGACTACCTGAACCATCCAGGTGCTCCTCCACTTAATGTACTTTGAAAAACCACAGAATTTGTTCACTTCTTAATTTGGGTTATTCTCAGATAACCCCTCTGATGCACATAGATAATTCTCATTGCCGTACTGCTTTATTACCTGTTTCTTAAGCATGACACAGTACTGCTGATGTCTTAACTTTTAAAAAATCTGTTGTGGTCTATATAGATACTCTTGGAGTTCTGGGCATGTGGTTGGCATCTTTTCTGGAGAGCAGAGAATCCCATTTGATATGAATGTGTTTTCATTGTTTGCCTTAATCCCGGTCACTTAATAATTGTTAGTTGAATGAATACTGTGTAAATTAAATTAGATAAAGAGATTTTATAGTGTAAGTTCTTCAGGTTGGGCATATTTAAACTGGTTGAAAATGCATATCACAATTAGCTAGGAACTTTTTTCACAACACAGATTCTTATTATGATTAGTCCTTTTCCCCTTTTCTATCCATGATATTTGGGATTCCTTTGCCTATCCTTCAGAACCACTGTTCTAAGGTGTTGAATATAGTTGGAGACCATAAAATGATTGAATAGTTCTTGATAAATAAATGCTACTTTTCTTTAATATTTAGATGTTTGTGCTGCAATAATTAAAATGTCTAAATCCATAGTATAAATGGTTTAGATCTTGTTTATAACACCTTTGTTTGTAAGACCATTTAAGAGTTTCATGAAGTAATAAACACATTATTGTCTAGTTCATTATGGAGTTATTTACTGTACTGGGCCAGCCCTGCAGTGACTTTGTAGAATGTGATATTACTTTTGTCTTTTAAAGTGGGAGAGACATAAAATAAATAATCCCTAGATTCAAAGACTTGACTTAATGAGAGCAAATTTAAAATAGGTGAATTTTCACCTCTTGAAATCTGGTATAATATTTTATTAAGGTTATTGGTTTTGTTACATGAAAATAAATCTTTACAAAATGAAAATATTTGTAGTAATCAGAAAAAAAGTCTCATTTCCTTTTTGATCGGCAGGGTGCATTGTACTGTATTGGGAATTAGTGGCATAAAAACATCTCAGGTACCTACTTTAGTTTGTTTTAATTAAGAATTTGAGATTTTGTGGCAAGTAAGAGTAAGAAGCAAAAGAAAATCAAACTAAAATAGGTACTTGACCTGTTTTTATATAAGCTCTTATGTAGGTGGTAGCTAAAAATCTGGTATTCCTAGAATGTGAAACACACGTGTCACTTCTTACTCTTCGGCACATTAGCAGAATAAGCTGGCATAAATAACAGTTTCTTTTCCTGATGGGAAAAATTTATACCTTTTTGCACTTAGTCCACTAGATTTTTATTTTTAGTTACTTGAATGTGAATTAAAAAAACCCAAACAAACATTTATCTGTACGTGAGCTAGATGGGTGGCTCTCAAAAAACTGTCTTTGACCGTAAACCCCATAGGCTAATATCATTTTACTAGAGCAGATTTAATCAGCTGGGGAAATTGTTGAAACTGCTTCCAGAGGTGATATAAATTATGTTTTGAAGGATTCAAATTTTGTATATCTAGTTTTTTTAAAAAATGTATTTGAGAGAGAGAGCGTGCATGCACATGACGATGGGTGGGGGGTGAGGGGAGGAAGAGAGAGAGGCAGGAGCAGATTCCCTGCTGAGCAGGAAGTCCCACGTGGGGCTCCATCCCAGGACCCTGAGATCATGACCTGAGCTGAAGGCAGATGCTTAACCATCTGAGGCACCCAGGTGCCCCTGTATATCTAGTTTAGATTTAAATTTTCTATGCCTTTAAAGTTTTTTTGTATACTTCTGAGATTGAGATAATGTTTGTTTCCTGCTGTATTTGTTTTCTGGTCAAATTGATTCTTAATATTTCTATTACTATTCCTTCTAATTATGCTGCAGTGTTATTTTGTACGTAAAATATCGGCCACATTTTCTTGTTCTTGTTGATTATATTTTGCATTTATATGAATGACCTTTATAGAATAAAGTATGGTGCCTTTTATCTTTCAAAAAAGATGGAAACTTTTTTTGGGTTGTCCCCATTCTGTTCCAGTCCTCCAAATATGAGGTCAGTGCAGCCATCACTTTGCATGCCATTTTTGCTTGACTCTGAAGGACGGCTTCACTTTGGTCATTCATTTTTGTTTTAATTTGCTCTTGTCATTGTGGAAGTTTATAGGAACTGTTCTTTAGTTATGGCATGTACTTTATTTTTTCATCAGATATTTATTTGGGTGACATGTAATGTGCAAGATGCAAAAGGAAATATAGGCTTTGTTTTTATGTTTTTTTTTTAACTTTCTGTACTATTACTTTATTTTTTTCTTCTATTTTGTCAAATTTTGAGCATATAAATACAAATTTCAAGCATACAAAATCAGACTGAATGATATAAATATTCCTATGGTCTTTTACCAACTACAGCAGTTTCCAGTGATGACCAGTCTAATTTCTTCTGTGCCCACCCAGATTTTATGAAGCAAATCTCAGACATCATATTATTTAATTTGTAAATATTTCACTATGTATTGCCAAAAGACAAGCACTCTCTCATAACAATACCACCATTTCATGCTCTCAAAAATATCAACATGATTTCTTAATATGATTGACTTGTCATTGTTTTTGTTTTCCTTCCATAAATGGAGAATTTGGTGAGGAGGTCTCTAACATTTTAGTTTACTATCTTCTTTTTAAAGTTACCTCAGTATATCATAAACCTGTGGAAGTTCTATGTAATGTCAAGTGTATGCTGGTTATTTACCTAGTGAAAGAAACCGTTACTGCTGTTATGACCCTTTAGAGTCAAAGTTCTGATCAGGCTCTGGGGTACTAGATGGCTCCTTGAGTTTTAGTAACTTTGAATTTACTCAGTCTTGGATAGTCACTCATTCATTTATTCAGCAAATATTTATCTGTCTGCTATATGCCAGGCATTCTTCTAGGTGCTTGGGTTATATCAGTGAATAAAGCAATTATCCTTACTTTTGAAGAAGTTACACTCTACTGGGAGAAACAGACAAACAGTAAATATGACACAAAAGTAAATTAGATTGTATGTTAGAAAATAAGTTTTCTGGGAAAGTAAGTAGATCAGGATAAATGGGGATTGGAAATTGGTGTTGGGGAAGTAGTATTAGATAAGGCAATCAGGAGTAGCTTTCTGAGGAGGATGAGATTTGAACGAAGATATGAACAGGGAAGTAAACATGTCATCTGGGAGAAGAGTGTTCTGTTTTGCAATAGCCAGAGCACATGTGCCAGGATTGTTTGAGAGAAAGCAGATAGCAAGGAAATTGTTTTAGATGGAATTGAGTCTGGGGGGGGGGGAGAATTGTAGGAGATAAGTCACAAAGGTAAGGTAAGATGGGGTGGGGGAAGTAGTGAGGTGGGGCGTTTGTAGTACAAGCATATAATGGCTTTGAAGGTCACTTGGCTTTTATTATGAGTAAGGTGGGAGAGCCGTTGGGAGAGTTTTGATCAGAGGACTGGCAAGAGCTAAATTTAAAAGGATTATCCTGGCCGCTTTTGAGAATCAACCATAGGGGAGCAAGTACAGAAGTGGAGAGTAGTTTCAGAGGCTTTTAGAATAGTCTAGGTAAGGGATGATGATGGGTAGGATTGGGACTTGATAGTGGCAGTGGAGGTGGTCAGAAATGGATGATTTTTGAATGTAATTTGAAGGTAGAGCCAAAGTAATTTGCTGACAGTGTAGGTATAAGGTGAGAGAGTGGAGAGAGTTAGTTTGAGGAAGGAGAAAAAGAGAACAAGAGGAGTAGCATGACCGATATATTTGGTCAGAGTTAGAAGGATTGAGTTGTCAACTGAGATGAGAAAACCTGCAGGAAGGTAGTGTGGAGTGAGGGATAGGTTGGTAGGGGAAAGGTTGGAAGTATGATTTTTGAATATGTTGAGTTTGAAATGTCTCTTAGACATCCAGTTGGAGAAGACTATAACTATGCGTGTCAAATAAGTGTTCAGCATCAGCAACAACAGTGAATGCTTGTTAAAAAATTAACTGGATTCTGTATGAGTGGTATTAGAGCATGGGGCTCTAATATTCCTATCTCTGCCCTCAGTATGCAGCAAGTCTGTTGTGGCTTATGACCCAGGATTCAAAGGCTTGACAAATATCAAGATGGACATTAACGTGCAAATTCAGCAACACAAGAAACTGTCAAATATTGGATTTCTGATGGCTTGATTTTATCACACTTTCCCCATTTGAAACATCAGAAAGCATTTAAAAACATTGCTCAGTAGGTGGGATTTTCAGTAGAAATGGTTATGGGGTCATTGAATAATTTGTTCTTTTTCTTTTTTTTTTTTTAAAGATTTTATTTATTTATTCGACAGAGAGAGAGACAGCCAGCGAGAGAGGGAACACAAGCAGGGGGAGTGGGAGAGGAAGAAGCAGGCTCACAGCGGAGGAGCCCGATGTGGGGGCTCGATCCCACAACGCCGGGATCACGCCCTGAGCCGAAGGCAGACGCTTAACCACTGTGCCACCCAGGTGCCCCGAATAATTTGTTCTTCTAATTATATAAAGTACCTTTGGGTTTTGCTGCCTTGTTAGAGTAAAGTAGAAAAATCTAGTACTAGAACAGTTTTTACTTCGAATTGTTTTCCCAATTAACAGTGACTCAGTTTATAGTTTCAGTTTAGCAAGACCCTCTTTCCCTTTGCTTTTTGTAGACACACAGCATATAATTTCATAGAAACTACCTATGAAATTTTAGGTACATTATAATATGTCCTAAATATTAACTTCTTCAGATTATTCTGTGCCTTTGTGTTTGTTTTTGTTTAATTCGTGCAACACAATTTGGAAGTACTGGTTTTAGTATTTCAAAACTTTTTTCATATTGCTGAACTTTTCTCATAAGCATCCTGCTGAATCATTTTACTGAAAAGATTAGAGAGTAGTCTGAAGTATAGTATCTCTTCTTTGTTGTAAATTCTACCAAATCAGGGGCACCTGGGTGGCTCAGTCAGTTAAGTGTCTGACTTGGGCTCAGGTCATGATCTCAGGGTCCTGGGAACGAGCCCCCTACCCTGCATAAGGCTTCCCTCAGCAGGGAGTCTGCTTGTCCCTTTCCCTCTGCCCCTCCCCTGGCTCGTGCATCCTCTTTCTCTCTCTCTCTCTCTCTCTCAAACAAATTTTAAAAAATTCTACCAAATCAAGGAAAAATGCCTTTTCTTGAAACCTAGTTAATTTGAGGGATTTTCAATAACTCTGATTATTTTATGTGGTTCACTAATTCTGCAGAACTAGGCAGAGATAAATGCATAACACATACAAAATTTCTTCTGATGGGTTAAATGGTGTTCAGTCAGGCATATCTCACAAACATTCAGTGTTATACTAAACACAGAGGGCTCTGTGCTTCAAAGACAGAAGTCAGATCTTTGCCTGTAGACTTAATAGGAAAAGAAAAACAAAAAAATCATTCGACTTCTTTTCTTTAGCTGTGTTGGTGCAGTGACTGGGGTGCCCCTCACTGCTGATCTTGTGCAGATTGAATAGTTGCAGAAGGTAATTATGAAATCTTAGTCTTTTTAGGAACCTTGTCTGGTTGCCAAGTTTATGAAGTTTTGGATGCCACCTTGAGTCTTTATGCTAGACCCAGCAAATTGGTAATTCATTTCCTCTGGTAACTAAGTGCCAATTATGTGGAGATACATAGTAAACATGAATTCACTACTCTCCCCTCTTAATTCTGCTTGGTGTTGTATTTTGGTATACTTTCATAGAGAGTATTATGTGGCAGAAGAGAAATTGATTGGAATCAAAATGTTTGTAATAGTGTAATAATTACCAGTCCTTGATATGCTAGTAAATAGATTTCTCAACTGAGGATTTCTAGATTCTCCCCCTGGCTCTGTAACTTGTTAGAGAAATTGTTTAATTTCTCTGTGCCATAGCTTTGATGATAAATGATATGTAGAAGCTTTAGAGATTAGAGATCTTGGAGATCAACTAGTACAACCCCTTATTTTTCAGATAAAGAAACCTGTGGGTTCATAGAACTGAGACACCTTTCTCATGGACACAATGGCCAGAAAGAAATGTGGTATGTGCTTTATGCAACATCATGCAACATACCAAGTGTTAGATGGTGACCCAAAGATCACAAAACTTTGGTTTTTTTTTTTTTTTTAAAGATTTTATTTATTTATTCGACAGAGACAGAGACAGCCAGCGAGAGCGGGAACACAAGCAGGGGGAGTGGGAGAGGAAGAAGCAGGCTCATAGCGGAAGAGCCTGATGTGGGGCTCGATCCCGTAACGCCAGGATCACGCCCTGAGCCGAAGGCAGACGCTTAACCGCTGTGCCACCCAGGCGCCCCAAAAATTTGGTTTTATTATACCATGGGGAGCTATAACTATAAAGTGGACACTTTAGTGATGGTCTCTTCTGTCATGTGATGGATTTTTTTTCCCCCTTGAACATATGCCTGTACCTGCTGGGCACAAAGCCTATTTTTATTCTTAAGCCAAGTTTATGGAACTCTGAATTGTATAGCTGTCAGAACTTAGTTTTCCAGGCAGTAAGTGACTATGATATAATGTGTATAATTTTATCAACCTTACTCTTGAATAGATTGTATATATAATTATGGCAGAAAAACCAAGAGAAAAATCTCAAGTTAGTGAATCCTCATTAAAAAAATTGAGAATATTTTCAAAATATTTTTCATTTTTTTTAATTTTTAATTTTTTAATTTTTAATTTTTACTTTTTTAAAGATTTTATTTATTTATTTGACAGAGATAGAGACAGCCAGTGGGAGAGGGAACACAAGCAGGGGGAGTGGGAGAGGAAGAAGCAGGCTCATAGCGGAGGAGCCTGATGTGGGGCTCCATCCCATAATGCCGGGATCACGCCCTGAGCCGAAGGCAGGTGCTTAACTGCGGTGCCACCCAGGCGCCCCAATATTTTTCATTTATATTATTGCCTAGGAGATATTGCTGAGTAGGGTTTTCTAAACTGCAATATAATGCGTGGGTCAAGGTTTTATAAATTGAGTATATCTAGAATTGAATATTAGTATTAGAAGGTTAGCCTATTGAAGTACATTTAATTCAGTGGAATATAAAAATTGTAGAAATCACTAGACTTTTTAGGTAATAGTTGAAGAACCATATCGATATCTCCTTGAGAGATAGATTTGTTAGTTGCAGTGTTAGCTATTTCTGATTTTTATTTAGTCTAAAGATAGCATAATAATACTGAAGACATTTAAAGTTTGTTTATTTATTAAGTAATCTCTACACCCAGCATGGGCTTGAACTCACAACCCCGAGATTGAGTCCTGTGCTCTTCTGACTAAGCCAGCCAGGTGACCCTGCTGAAGACATTTAAAAATAGACAATGAAATAGTCAGCCATCACTGTGGTAATGCTATAGAACAATGCCGAAATGTTTGATGGCTTACAACAACAAACTTTTAGGTTTTTAACTCATGGTTCTGTCGGTCTGTGAGGGAGACTCCTTTCTGTGGATTGGATTCAGGTCTTTGTCATGAGTTGCATTTTGGGTCTCGGCTTCCTGGACCCTCATCTTATGATAGATGGCAGAAGCTCAAGAGACCAAGCCAAAAAACTCAAGACATTTAAAGTCTTTGCCCAAGTTTTGTTTATTATTATTTCATTGACCAAAGCAAATTACATGGCTAAGCCCCAGATTATTTGGACAGGGATGTATTTTGCTTCACTTACTCTAGTGAGAGGTAGAACGATAATCACATGATAAGGGGCCTAAATGTACAATTCTGTAATAGGGAGGGAGTCGAAAACTGGTAACAAGAATCTGATCTACAGCAGTCAGCTACAAATCTTACCATCCTAATACAGTTTTTTGTTTGTTTATTTATAGCAAGTGTTATTCAACATAAAAGTAGTATTCAGTAATTGTGAGGCAAGCAATATTTACATATTTGTTCCTTTTCTATTCGTCATTACAGCTTATGAGTTTTTTATTTTTATTTTTAATTGCGGTATAGTTGACATGTAATAGTTATAGGTGTACAACATAGTGATTCAGTAATTATATACATTATGAAATGCTCACCGCAGAAGTATAGTTACCATGTGTCACCGTATAGACTTATTTTGGTATTATTGATCACATTCCCTATGCTGTACTTTTCATCCCCATGACTTTTTAATTTAATTTTATTTTTTATTTATTTTTTTAAGATTTATTTATTAGAGAGACAGTGCCTGCACATGCAGGGGAGAGAGGCAGAGGGGGAGGGTGTGGGGGAGGGAGAGAGAATCTTGAGCAGACTCCATATCGAGCACAGAGCCTTTCGTAGGGCTCGATCCCAAGACCTTGAGGTCATGACCTGAGCTGAAACCAAGGGTCAGATGGTTAACTGACTGAGCCACCCAGGTGCCCCATGACTTATTTGTAACTGGAAATTTGTACCTCATAAGCTCTCTCTACCTATTTCACCTATCTTCTCTACCTGCCTCTCATCTGGCAAACACTAGTTCTCTATGAGTCTCTTTCTCTTTTCTTGTTGTTTGTTTGCGAACAAACATGATTTTATACTTTTGAATGTGTTTTTGGCTTTTAGATGCCATATGTAAGTGAAATCACATGGTATTTGACTGACTTCATTTAGCATAATATCCTCTGAGTCCACCCATGTTGTTTCAAATGGCAAGGTCTCATTCTTTTTTTTCTGGCTGAATAATATTCCATTGTGTATATAACTACATCTTCTTTATCCATTCGTCTACTGATGGACACTTACGTTGCTTCCATATCTTGGCTATTGTAAATAATGCTGCAGTAAATATAGGGGTACATATACCTTTTTGAAGTAGTATTTTCATTTCCAATGGGTAAATACCCAGAAGTGGAATTACTAGACCTTATGGTACCTCTAGTTTTAGTTTTTTGAGGACTCTCCATACTGTTTGCACAGTGGCTGCACCAACGTCCATTTCCACCAGTGGTGCATCAGAGTTTTCTCTACATACTTGCTAACACTTATTATTTCTTGTCTTTTTGATACTAGGCCTTCTGACTGGTGTGAGGTGGTATCTCTTTGTGGTTTTGATTTACATTTCCTTGATGGTCAGTGATGTTGATCATCTTTTCATGTGTCTGTTGGTCATCTGTATGTCTTATTTGGAAAAATGTGCTTTCAGGTACTTGCCTATATTTTACTGGATTTGTTTTTGTTTGTTTGTTTTAGTTTGTTTGAATTATATGAGTTCTTTTATATTTTGCTTATTAACCCCATATCAGATACATCACTTGCAGATATCCTCTTTCATCCAGTAGTTGCCTTTTCTTTTTCTTTTTTTATCTTTCTCCACCTCCTCCTCCTCCTTTTTTGCCTTTTCATTTTGTTGATGGTTTCCTTTGCTGTGTAAAAGCTTTTTAGTTTGATTTAATCCCAATTGTTTATTTTTGTACTTGTTCCCCTTGAGGAGACCTATCCAGAAAAATATTGCTAAGGTTGATGTACAAGAAACTACTGCCTATGTTTTCTTTTAGGAGTTTTATGGTTTCAGGTCTCACATTTAGGTCTTTAATCCATTTTGAGTTACTTTTCTCTCACTGCATATTGGCCTTCTTCATATGGGGAAAAACATGGCCACCAACAATTCCTAGTTTACATCTTTAAAGTTTTTGCTGTCGGAGAGACAGCTGTCGTGATGGAGTCTCTGGTCATCAATCAAAAATCTTAGGAATTGGGTTAATTGGTCTAATTAGTTTGTATTAGGGTCTGTTTGGCCATGGTGTTGAGGTTTCTAAAAGCCATGAGGTTTCATTCAACAGGGGGAAGGCATTCTCAGAAAAAAAAGTTTCGAGATTATTGCTAGACAAATAAAAATAGATACTCATTAAAGTACTATGCATTACTAAGGCCCTTTTGTGCCCTTTTCAGGGGCAGGGACATACTTGCATACATCTATTCATGTTGGTGTGGCTCTTGCCTGAGAACTGGAATAGTGGATGGACCGTTTAGTAAATAGAGGCTATGGTGATTTTTTTTTTTTCCCCCAAGACTGTCTTGTTTTTTCAAAGCACAGAAGAATTATAGTTGGTAAATGTTCCAAATTATTCACGTCCATTTTCTTCTTGTAAATTAAGAATATTTCCTGTTTCCACTGTTGTAATGGGTCTACTATAGTCATCTGAATTCTCATGCCTTGCAGCCTGTCTTGTCCAATTTTGAGTCACACTCATATTTTCAGTGTTCTATTTTAGTTCAAGAGCCACTTTAAAATGAATAGGTGCAAACACATAATCTAAAAGCAAGAAGCTGGCTAACCACATTTGGCACAAAAAGAAATTGGACCATGTGCACCATGATTTTATACTTTTGAATGTGTTCAGTTATTTTAGGAAGAAGATAGCTTCCAGTTAGACTTTGCTCAATGTTGTTATACTGATTCTAGTATATGTGAAAATTGTAGTTTTAGGCATCCAAGTGAGGTGTTAATTTAAGATATATTGCTCATTTGACAAAAAATGATGTGGCATTAAAGAATTAAAAGCCATTTCACTTGGTAGAATTGGCAGAATTGCTATAGGTGTGGGGGGTATGTGTGTTTAAGTGGTTCAATTTAATAAAAAATACAGAGCTCCTTTGGGTTCAGAGAAGGGGAAAAGGGGATGAATAGAAAAAATATACGTAGATTTTCTGTAGGACCAGTAAGTTTCCTGCCCCTTATTCTCTATACCTTTAAAATGCCTAAAGAATGAAAATGTGTATGCCTACACTATAGTTCCCAGTGTTTTGTTTTTTGTTTTTTTTTGTGCCTGAGGAGACATAAAAATTTTTTGTCAGACTTTATATTCTTATTTTTGGATTATAATAAGGATAGCCTTTTAACTGAATGCTTTTTTAAAAAAAGATTTTATCTATTTATTTGAGAGAGAGAGTATGAGAGAGAAGAGATAACGAGCAGTGGGGAGAGGTAGAGGGAGAAGCAGACTCCTCGCTGAGCAGGGAGCCCGATGAGAGACTTGATCCCAGGACTCTGGGATCATGACCTGAACCAAAGATAGTTGCTTAACCGACTGAGCCACCCAGGTACCCTAACTAAATGCTTTTAAAAGTTGTTTTGTTTTGTTCATTGCTCTTCACATGCTGAGTTGAAATGGATGTTATTAGTCTTGAAGACACAGAACAGTGAGCCCCATATTATTTAAAAGACCCCTGCAGGGCCACCTGGGTGGCTTAGCTGATCAGTTAAGCATCTGCCTTTGGCTCAGGTCACGAGCCCAGGATTTTAGGATCGAGCCTGAGTCTGCCTCCCTGCTCAGTGGGGAATCTTCTTCCTCTCCCTCTACTCCTCTTCCTGCTCACGTGCTCTCTCTGCCTTCCAGTTCCATTCCTGTTGATGTAAATGGTAAGCATTCATTCTTTCTGATGGCTGAGTAATATTCCATTGTGTGTGTGTGTGTGTGTGTGTGTGTATATATATGTGTGTATATACACACACACACACACACACCACATCTTTTTTATCCATTCATCTGTTGATGGACATCTAGGCTCTTTCCGCAGTTTGGCTGTCGTGGACATTGCTGCTATAAACACTGGGGCGTAGGTGGCCCTTTGGATCAATACATTTATATCTTTGAGGTAAATACCCAGTAGTTCAATTGCTGGGTTGTAGGGTAGCTCTATTTTTAACTTTTTGAGGAATCTCCATCCTGTTTTCCAGAGTGGCTGCACCAGCTTGCATTCCCACCAACGGTGTAAAAGGGTTCCCCTTTCTCTGCATCCTTGTTAACATTTGTTGTTTCCTGTCTTATTAATTTTCGTCCTTCTGACTGGTATGAGGTGGTATCTCATTGTGGTTTTGATTTGTATTTCCCTCATGGTGAGTGATGTTGACCATTTTTTCATGTGTCTGTTGGCCATTTGTATGTCTTCTTTGGAGAAATGTCTGTTAATGTTTTCTGCTCATTTCTCTACTGGATTATTTGTTTTTTTGGGTGTTGAGTTTGGTGAGTTCTTTATAGATCTTGGACACTAGCCCTTTATCTGATGTCATGTGCAAATATCTTCTCCCATTCTGTAGGTTGCCTTTTAGTTTTCTTGACTGTTTCCTTTTCTGTGCAGAAGCTTTTTATCTTGATGAAGTCCCAGTGGTTCATTTTTGCTTTTGTTTCCCTTGTCTTTGGAGATGTGTCTAGCAAGAAGTTGCTGTGGCCGAGGTCAGAGAGGTTGCTGCCTGTGTTCTTCTCTAGAATTTTGATGGATTCCTGTCTTACATTTAGATCTTTCATCCATTTTGAGTTTATCTTTGTGTATGGTGTAAGGGAATGGTACAGTTTCGGTCTTCTGCATGTGGCTGTCCGATTTTCCTGACACCATTTGTTAAAGAGACTGTCCCTTTTCCATTGGATATTTTTTCCTGCTTTGTCAAGGATTAGTTGACCGTAGGATTGAGGATCCATGTCTGGGTTCTCGATCCTGTCTATTTGTCTTTTTTGTACCAGTGCCATACTGTTTTGATGATTACAGCTTTGTAATACAGCTTGAAATCCGACATTGTGATGTCATCAGCTTTGGTTTTCTTTTTCACATTCCTCTGGCTATTCGGGGCCTTTTCTGGTTCCATACAAATTTTAGGATTGTTTGTTCCCGCTCTGTGAAGAATGTTGATATTATTTTGATAGGGATAGCATTGATGTGTACATTGCTCTGGGTAGCATAGATATTTTAACAATACTTATTTTACTAATCCATGAGCATGGAATATTTTTCCATTTCTTTGTGTCTTCCTCAATTTCTTTCATAAGTGTTGTGTAGTTTTAGGAGTACAGATCCTTTACATCTTTGGTTAGGTTTATTCCTAGGTATCTTATGGTTTTGGGTGCAATTGTAAATGGGATCAATTCCTTAATCTCTCTTACTTCTTTCTTGTTAGTGTATAGAAATGCAACTGATTTCTGTGCATTGATTTTATAGCCTGCCATGTTGCTGAATTCCTGTATGAGTTCTAGCAATTTTGGGGTTTCTACATAAAGTATCATGTCATCTGTGAAGGGTGAGAGTTTGACTTCTTCTTTGCCAATTTGAATGCCTTTTATTTCTTTTTGTTGTCTTGAGTGCTGAGGCTAGGACTTCTAGTACTGTGTTGAACAACAGTGGTGAGAGGGGCACCCCTGCCATGTTCTTGATCTTAGGGGAAATCTCTCAGTTTTTCCCCACTGAGGATGATATTTGCTGTGGGCTTTTCGTAGATGGCTTTTATGATATTGAGGTATGTTCCTTCTATCCCTACACTGTGGAGAGTTTTTCTCAGGAAAGGATGCTGTATTTTGTCATATGCTTCCTCTTCATCAATTGAGACAATCATATAGTTCTTGTCCTTTTTTTTTTTTTTTTAACTAATGTGATGTATCACATTGATTGATTTGTGAATGTTGCAGCCCAAGAATAAATACCACTTGGTTGTGGTGAATAATGTACTATTGAATCCTATTGGCTAGTATTTTGGTGAGAATTTTTGCATCCATGTTCATCAGGGATATTGGTCTGTAATTTTCCTTTTTGGTGGGGTCTTTGGTTTTGGGATTAAGGTAATGCTGGCCTCATAGAATGAGTTTGGCAGTTTTCCTTCCATTTCATTTTTTTATTTTTATTTTAAGATTTTATTTATTTGAGAAAGAGAGCGAGAGAGCATGAGTGGGGTGATGGGCAGAGGGAGAAGTAGACTCTCCGCTGAGCAGGGAGCCTGATGCAGGGCTCGATCCAGGAACTCCAGGATCATGGCCTGAGCCAAAGGCAGACACCTAACTGACTGAGCCACCCAGGCGCCCCCATTTCAATTTTTTGAAACAGTTTCAGAAGAGTAGGTATTAGTTCTTCTTTAAATGTTTGGTAGAATTGGTAGAATTGGAAAGCCATCTGGACCTGCACTCTTGTTTGTTGGGAGAATTTTGATTATTGCTTCAATTTCCTTGCTGGTTATGGGTCTGTTTAGGTTTTCTATTTCTTCCTGTTTCAGTTTTGTTAGTTTATACATTTCTAGGAGTACATCCATTTCTTCCAGATTGCCTAATTTGTTGGCAGTGTCCACAGGATTGGTAGTGTTGACCCATCTTTAATTTTTTTTTTTTTAAGATTTTATTTATTTATTTGACAGAGAGACAGCCAGCAAGAGAGGGAACACAGCAGGGGAGTGGGAGAGGAAGAAGCAGGCTCCCAGCAGAGGAGCCCGATGTGGGACTTGATCCCGGAACGTCGGGATCATGCCCTGAGCCGAAGGCAGGCGCTTAACGACTGCGCTACCCAGGCACCCCCATCTTTCATTTTTTATATTGGTACTTTGTGTCTTCTCTTTTTCTTGGTTAGCCTGGCTGGCAGTTTATCAGTTTTGTTGATCTTTCCTATGAACCATCTTCTGGTTTTGATTTTTTGATTTTTCTGTATTTTCCTGGTTCAATTTCATTGATTTCTGCTATATATATATATATATATATATATATATTTGTTATATTTTTTAATATGTCTCATCATTTGCTCTTCTTTTTCCAGTTTCCCAAGGTTCCTAAAGAAGCTTAGAGATATTTTAGATATTTTTTTCTTTTCTAGTATATGCATTCAGTGCAACAAGTTTTTCTCTAAGTACTGCTTTCACTGCATCCCTCAATTTTTAACACGTTGTATTTTCATTTTTATTTAGTTTAAATATTTTAAAATTTCTCTCGAGTCATCTTCTTTGATTAGTGGTTACTTAGAAGTGCATTGTTTAATTTCCAAAACTTGGAAATTCTCCAGCTCTCTTTGTTACTGATTTTTAGTTTAATTCCATTATGGTTGAGAACATATTTACATGATTTTTATTTTTTCACACTTGTCAAGGTGTGTTTTATGGCCCAGAATGTGGTCTTCCTTGGTGAATGTTCCCTGTGAGCTTGAGAAGAATACATTTCTTCTCAAGAATACAATGTATTCTTTTGTTGTTAGGTGGAATGTTTTATAAATGTCAGATCAAGTTGACTGCTGGTGCTATGCAGATCATTTATATCCTTACTAATATTTTGCCTGCTTAATCTGTCAGTCTCACAGAGGAGTGTTGAAATCTCCAACCATAATATGGCATTGTCTATTTCTCCTTTTAGTTTTTTTAAAATTTAATTTAATTAATTTAATTTAATTTTTAAGCAATCTGTACGGCCAACATGGGGCTCGAACTCAAAACCCCAAGATCAGGAGTAACATGCTCTACCAACTGAGCCAACCAGGCACCCCTCTCTTGTTAGTTTTATCAGTTTTTGCCTTATGTATATTGACTCTGTTAGGTGCTTGCTTGTTTGGGAATTGACCCCTTTATCATTATATAATGCTCCTCTTTATCTCCGATAATCTTCCTAGTTCTGAAGTCTGCTTTTTCTTTAAAATCAGTATAGCTATTTCAACTTTCTCTCTTCTTTTTTTTTGAATGTTAGAAATTTATCATTATTAAGTCAATTTAATATACACAACATTTCAAGTTACCCTTCTTTAACCCACTCTCCCATCCCACACCCAAATCCCACACTTAGCATCCAGCAGCTTGTCAAAATTACTGTTTAAATGTTCCTACCCGTTTATGGCTCCAAAAGCTTCTGCTTCAGGTAAAGAGATATGACTTGCTCTCTCTCTCTCCGGATTACCTGTCTCTCTGGATTTTGGGATCGCAGTTTGTTATATGAACTCAGTTCTCTGATGGATCCAAGAAAAGTTACTGATACTTAGTTTGTCCAGGCTTTTCTTGTTGTAAGGAAGAGAGTGATGACTTGCAAGCTTTTTAGCTGAAACCGGAAGTTGGGATTATTTGTCTTTTTATTACTGAGTTGTAAGAGTTCCTCATACAATCTGGATACAAGATCTTTTCAGATATATGATTTGTAAGTATTTTCTCATCCTGTGGTTATATTTTTACTTTCTTCATGGTATCATTTTTAGCGTAAACATTTTTAATTTCAGTATAGTCCAGTTTACCTATTTTGTTCTTTTGCCACTGTGATTTTGGTGTCATTTCAGAAATCATTACTTAACCCAAGGACATGAAAATTTAATCCTGTTTTCTTCTAAGAGTTTTATAGTTTCAGCTCTTATGTTTAGGTCTATGGTCCATTTTGAATTAAGTTTTGTGTGGTGTGAGGTAAGGATTCAACTCCATTCTTTTGCATGTAAATATCTAATTGTCCTATCACCATTTGTTGCTTTCTCCACTTAAATACTACCTGGGGATGCCTGGTTGGCTCAGTAGGTTAAGTGTCTGCCGTCGGCTCAGGTCATGATCCCAGCATCCTGGGATCGAGTCCTGCATCAGGCTCCTTGCTCAGTGGAGAACCTGCTTCACCCTCTGCCTGCTGTCTCTCCTGCTTGTGCATGTGCTCGCTCTTTGTCTGACAAATAAATAAAAATCTTTAAAAAAAAAATACTATTACCTGCCTGTTGAAATATTTTAAAGTGTTGGCTTTGTATTCCCAGATTTTTGTGTTTGTGTGCAAATTTAATCAGCATTTGCATTGAAGTTCAAAGAAATGTTCAACCCAATAAGATAGCATTAGGCAAACTTCTAAAAGTATCTGTAAGCCCTTAGAGGCAGGGTTGGATGCTAGTAATGAGAGCTGTCTTAATTCTGAATAGAATGAGAAATTCTGGGCTGTTTTGAAGAGGTCACAAAATTACATTTGGTAAACTGATAGTTTTTTTTGTTAGCCTGGCAGAATATCTAACATTCTCTTGGGCTAAAGAAAATCTCTTAAAAATGGACATCTTGTTTGAATTGAGCAACTATTAGCATTCATTAACATGCTGATTTAGAGTTAAGGGCCAGGTTAACTGTTTATCACTGATCTAAGAAAAATGTCTTGGGGGAAGACAAACATTTGATGGAGGGAGGAGAGGTGTAGAGAAGGTTTTGTGTGCATAGTAACAGATACCAACCCTTGTTGTCTAGGAATGGGTGAGGAAACTTCAAGAGACGGTGTAATGTAGTAGCTCAGAGCATGTACTTTGAAGCCAGAATACCTGGTTGGAATCCTGGTTCTACAATTGTTATTTGTGAGAACTTTATTTAGCCTGATTAGTGCTTTTAACAGCAATTTGTTCAACACATTTGTTGAATATCTACTCGGTACTGGGTATACTACACTAGGCACTTGATATACCCAGATAAACAAAAGAGTTGGAATTAGGGTGGGGTTAATTTAGATAGCCTTTAGCATCAGGGGTGGCCTCAGGGAAGCCTGCTGTTCTCACCCATGCTCACTTTGACCTAGCTATCGAGGCCTCCTTTCTCATAAGCCTTTTCTAATATCTGGGCTTTTTGTATTTGCTGTTTCTTCTACTTGAAGTTTTTTTTCTCCCCTAGTTCTTTCTAGGGCTCACTCGTTCTTATTAAGCCCAAATGTCAGTGGGGTCCATATTGCCTCCTATCTTCTCATTACCTTTTATAGCATATGTTCCGGTATGGGATCCTGATTTTTTTTTTCTTTTCTTTTCTGTTATTTCTCTCTTCCCTAAGAATGTTAGCTTTAGGAAGACTGGGACTGCATTGGTTTCACTTATCATTAGTCTCCAGTTCCCATTGTAGTTTCTAGCACACAGTAGAGACTCATTAAATATTTGTTGGATGGATGAATGAAAGCTGATACCTGTAGGAGTCAGCTGTATGAAAGTAGGAGGCAAGTTCTAAGACCCTCAAGTGGGGAAGAACTTTCTGTAGTTAAAGAGCTGCAGGGGTAAAGTGACAGAGGCAAAGGTGTGTTGGGCTTTGTAGTTCAGATTTTATTTGAATTTTACTAAAAAGATTTTAGAGTGGAGTTTTAATGTAATATAATTTGTTTTCCAAAAGATTTCTTTGGCAGCTCTGTGAAGAGTAGGTTTAGGGGAGGAGAGGACTGGAGGTAGGAGATGGGTTTGGAGACTTTTTTAGTAGATGAATGAGAACATTGCCTAGATTAGGTTGGCAAAAATGGCCATGAAGAAATGGGATAGATACGGGATTTATTTTGGATTTGGGGCTAACATGACTTTGCTGATGCGAGGAATGAAGAAGTAGAGATGAATTAAGAATGATAAGCAGATTTCTTGTTTGAGCAACTTGGTAGAAAGTGGTGTTATTTACCGAAAAGGAAAATCTGAATGAGGGACAAGTTTAGAGGAGGAATTAAGAATTCCATTTGGATCACATTTAAGATACTGAAAAGAATTGAGAGGACATTTGGGTTGGGATAGAAATTTGGGAGATTGTTAGAAAATAGATGGTATTTAAATACATGGCAGTGAGAGATACTACTTAGAAAAAGGCTCAGGAGTTGAATTTGGGGAATTTCCAACATTTAGATGTTAAGTCTAGGAGTGTCTGCTTGGGCTTGAAGGATTGGCCACAGAAGGAACACCTGGACTGTGTAGCATCTTGGTAATCAAGGGTTCATGGGACAGCCTGGAAGGGTAGAGACATGGCCTTTGATACATACTGCATTTTCATAAACATTACCTGCAAAATAAAAAACATTTAGAGGACTTGAAGGATTTAAAATTTAAAAGGAAGGATATCACATGTCTAACAGAATTCAGTGATGACTAGCTAATTATACTATCCTAGAACAAATAATTATTCTTTGTTTTGATATTGGAAATTTTGAGTTTTGATAAAGAGGGGAAGTAATTTTTTAAAGTATAATTGAAGCTGAGAGTAAATCTTTCTTTTGGCAAAGAGTAATGGTGTTAGTGTCACCTAAAGGCAAAATGAGATATTGCAGCCATATTTATATGAGGCAAAGAACAGAGTAACCTAATTGGAATGAGAAAAAGAACAATTCTGTGGGTAATTTTAAGGCACAGATCAGCAGACTTAAAGTCCTGTCTTATTTAGCTCCAGTTTACTTGTCTTACCCCTCTATCACATTACCCTTTTGGTCACTGAGCAGATTGTTCAATATATGGTTCTTTTTGTCTTTTACATTTCAGCTCAAATATTTTCCTGAGTCCGTTCCTACAGCCTTACTAAAAGTTGTCCCTATGCTTTTTATAGCTATTCTTTGTCACAGTAACCTGTCTTATCTTCTTCATAGCCTTTAGAGTGATTTAGAATTGCCTTATTTGCTTGCTTGCTTGTTTTCTTACTAGGTGTACATTCCAGCAGAGTAGGCACCTTGTCTGCCTTATTCACTCATAGAACCCCAGTCCTGAGTACTGTGTCTGTTATGTTGTACCCAGGTTCAGTTAAAATTAGTTGTGAGAGTATTTGAACTTCTGGAAGTGATACAGACAACGCTGAGTTTCTGTGGTGTACAAATCGATTCAGAAAACAGAATTACACTGTATCTGGTTACTAAAACATTGTTTGCCACATGAATGAGACGTGGAAGTCTTGGCCTTTTCCCCCTCCTTGTGCTGATAAGTGATAATGTGTCTGGAAAAGAAGATACATGGCTCAGGGTGTTGAATTCCTAATTACTCAGTCAACTTCAGTGACATAGATGAGATATTTTAAGGTACAATACTTGGTCTTGAGGAGAGTTTTTGGAAACATTTGGATTTAATCGTAATTTCAGTGAATATTTGCGTGTGAATTTAGTTTCTATTATCATACTTCTATTTATTAAAAAAGAACAAAAGTAATATTTCTAGGAGAAATACAAAGTCAAACAGTAGTAAATCTACTTAGTTGTGATGTGGGAGGGTTTGTGTTGTTTTTCAGGGAACAATATGGTTCTTTTAGTCAGGAAACTCAGGGTGAAGAGAGTACATTTCCATTATGTGGCCCAGTCCAAGAAGCTAGCCTCCCTAGTTTTGAGATAATTCTCTAGCCAGCAGAATTCTTCTTCACATGAACCAGTTTTAAAGGCTGAATATTGATCAGGTACTTATTAGTCCATGTTTTTATTCATAGGTTTTTGTTTGTTTTTTAATCCCTGTAGTTTTGACCAGGTGGATGTGAAAAGAGAAGCTTGTAGAATTGAAATGGAGGTCAGAGCTTCATTACAGAAGGTTAGTGGGTCATCGGATTCTGTGGCTACGCTGAACAGTGAAGAATTTGTTTTGGTTCCTCAGCATGCAGATGATACTTCTACAAAAGACGATGAAAAACCTGAACTGAAGGTATTTCTCTTTTCTTTCCTCATTTCTTTCTCTCCAAATGATACTATTTAAAATCATAGTTTTTTTCTTAATGAGGTGAGACTGATCTCAAGAGATGTGTAAAATGCAGAGGTTTTTCTTAAATGTTGACCTTGAATAGCATCAGTGTTTGATTTATGCAGAGGCTAATTATTTGGTTTGTGTATTTTTTAAATTTTTTGCTTTTGGTTATTTATTTTTTAATTCAGAATTTTAGAAAGAAGGAATAGAAGGGAAAATCGAAAAGGACAATTGGGGAATTAGATTTACATATGATTTAACCATTATCTGGATAGTTTTGTATTTCTTATCGCTGAGTTTTTATTTTATTTTATTTTATATTTTATTTATTTATTTAAAAGATTTTATTTATTTATTTGACAGAGAGAGAGCCAGCCAGCGAGAGAGGGAACACAGGCAGGGGGAGTGGGAGAGGAAGAAGCAGGCTCCCAGTGGAGAAGCCTGATGTGGGGCTTGATCCCAGGACCCTGGGATCACGCCCTGAGCTGAAGGCAGACGCTTAACGACTGAGCCACCCAGGCGCCCCAATCGCTGAGTTTTTAAAGTTAATTATATAAAAGTTATGTTTTATTTTTACTTCAGAAACAACTTTATGGTTTGTGTTTTAAATCAACTTGTAACATTCTAGTATGTGATTTAACAGTTGGCTTGTCTGAATATTTTTAAAGCATATGTCTTATATTTTTAGTAGTTGAATTTTTATTAAACAAAAATGATCATTTTTCATTTTTGTTATCTTTCCTAACTCAAAGAAAAAGAATCAAACCCAGGTATACATGCATGAGAATTATATAACCATCTTCTAGAAACAGGAAAAGAGGAACTAGTCAAAAGTACTACATACTGTTTATGTCTTTTACTTAGTATTAACTATGGCATCAAAAGTATGTATTAATCTAATAAAATTTTATAAAAATTATATTATTAAGGGGCGCCTGGGTGGCACAGCGGTTAAGCGTCTGCCTTCGGCTCAGGGCGTGATCCCGGCGTTCCGGGGATCGAGCCCCACGTCAGGCTCCTCTGCTGAGAGCCTGCTTCTTCCTCTCCCACTCCCCCTGCTTGTGTTCCCTCTCTCACTGACTGTCTCTATCTCTGTCAAATAAATCAATAANAAATCAAAAAAATCTTTAAAAAAAAAAAAAAAAAAAAAAATTATATTATTAAATACCCATTTATACTATGTTGAGGATATATAACTTTATTTAAGTATATTAAAACAATCAGTGGTTTTATTTAAATTTAAGTATATCTGTATTAAATGGCTATTTTAAATTTATTTAAATATCTACATTTTATTTATTTATTTAATTTAAAAAGATTTTTTTTTTTTTAAAGATTTTATATTTATTTGACAGAGAGAGAGACAGCCAGGGAGAGAGGGAACACAAGCAGGGGTAGTGGGAGAGGAAGAAGCAGGCTCCCAGCAGAGCAGGGAGCCTGATGCCAGGCTCGATTCCAGGACCCTGGGATCATGCCCTGAGCCGAAGGCAGACGCTTAACGACTGAGCCACCCAGGCACCCCTAAATACCTACATTTTAGTATTAATGTGTTTAAGACATTTATTAGGCTTTGTGTCTCACCTGCTTTTAAGAGAAGGATGAGTCAACTTAAATGTGAGGAAATTACCATTATTCCTCTTGGCAGCAAGCAAACTTTGTAAAGCAATCACAGATATGTTTATGCTATGATAACAAGAAATATGACCTTTTAAATAAGAGAATAGATACTTCATTTAAACTTACCTGTTTTTCGGGGCACCTGGGTGGCTCAGTCGTTAAGGATCTGCCTTGGCTCAGGGCGTGATCCTAGCGTTCTGGGATTGAGCCCCACATCAGGCTCCTCCGCTATGAGCCTGCTTCTTCCTCTCCCACTCCCCCTGCTTGTGTTCCCTCTCTCGCTGGCTGTCTCTCTCTCTGTGTCAAATAAATAAAAAATCTTAAAAAAAACCACAAAAAAAACCTTACCTGTTTTTCCCTTTAAAACACTTAAATTTAATGTTACCTGGTTTTGAGAATGTGTTCCTATGGAAAAAAAGAAAAGAAAAAAAGAAAGAAAAATCTCTGTAAATTATATCTTAGATCAGATATAGTTAGGTGCAACTGTATAAATTCTTGGTATTCACTAACTTACATTTAAATTTAAAATTTAGCTTGTTTTAATTTCTTCTAGAAATAAAATATTTTCATTAAGCCCCAGAATCATGATTGAAAGAGAATTATCTTGCTCTGCCTATAGATAGTTTCTAATGGTGATGAACAATTGGAAAAAGCCATGGAAGAGATTTTGAGAGATTCTGAGAAAGGGCAAAGTAGTCTTCTTGTTGATTGTCAAAGTTCCACTGAGATTTCAGACCATTCATTTGGAGATGTTTCAGCCAGCCAAACAAATAAGCCATCTCTTCAGTTAATTTTGGATCCATCAAATACAGGTACTGTATCGAACTCTTAAATACCATAAGAGAAATAGGATAAAGTGATCATGAAAATTTTAAGACGAAAATTTCAAAATCCTGTTAGCTTTGTTTTCTAAGATCACGGCCACCAGCCACCAGGTTTTTGGTTCTGGTCAGGAGTTCCCACTTTGGTTCTTATGTTTTTGTTTGTTTTTCTACATGTAAAGTCAATGTTAGTGTTATTTGAGAACAGGGACTATGTCTGGGTCTTTATTTTACTTCTAGTACTTGGCACATAGTAGGCACTCAGTAAATACTGAACAATTGAATAAATTCTTGGGTATCAGGAAATAGTACAATGGACACTGTCTTTCATATGATGTGCCTTTTTACTCAGTTTGACTGTGGTTATTTCAAATTATCATTTATGAAAATTCAAAGTAAAATAATTCAGTCAGTCTGTTAAATACTAAATACATCCATGATTGAGTAGGATTTATAATAGAAATACCAGCTTATTATGCAAAATGGTTTTTGGTGCAAAAAAAAGCATAACCAAACCAAAGCCAACTCCTGCTTCAGCTGGTTTGAACACTAGAGGTGTTGTTTGATCTGGGCTCTGATAGTGTTTTTTTTTTTGCAAACTACTCCACTTTGATCTTCTCCATGTCACCTTTCTCTCTAACTGGCTTCCTTTATAGTCCAAGAGTAGTTAGCCCCAGAAACTCTTAAGTAGGGCCAGGTGATTTATTTATGGCTGGTGACAGAGAAAAAGGCTCTCTTCTTTTACCTGCTGAACAAAAGTTGTGAGTTTTACTCGGTGGAACCATTTTCTAGTAATCAGGGGTTACATTTAAACCCTGAAATAAGTCACAGTGACAAACAAGATGAGATTATCCTGATTGACTTAGGGCTAATGATCCATTTCTGAATGTTGCTATAGGGTAAGTATAGATACAGGTCAAAGTGCTACACAATGTGGCTATGATGGCTCTAACACTATACACAAAATTTACTCCTAGTGAATCAGTTTATATATATAACTCTTTTATATATATAACTCTTTTTTTTTTAAAGATTTTATTATTTTAGAGAGCATGTGTGTGTGCACGTGGTGGGGGAGGGCGAGGGGAGAAGAGAGAATCTCAGACTCTCTGCTGAGTGCGGACCCTGACATGGGGTTCTGTCCCACAACTCTGAGATCATGACCTGAGTTGAAATCAAGAGTTGGATGCTCACCTGACTGAGCCACGCAGGTGCCCTGAAAGTTACATTTTAATACATAAATACTTAAATCTTCTGAATGAGAATGGTACCATAATAAATGGGTTTTTTTGCTTTGATCTGCATTTTAATTAAATTATTAGACAACACATTTTAACATTAAAAAACCAGATATCATACTCATGGGGTTTCCTCCAAATGGACCACTAGTGTTAGTGACTCACTGTAAATACTCATAGGTCTCAATATATAGTCAAACTCACAGCTAGAATTAAGTTCAAGGGAACTTAAGCTAAACATTTATGTATATGTATTTTAATTAAAAATACAGGGTTAGAAACAATTATTACTCATTGTGCTTTGCTTTATCTTTTGAATTTCTTAAATCTCCACCCCTTTAGAAAAAACATACCAGAGCATACCACTATCACATTTATATAGTTATATTTTGGTTAATACATTAATTGAAAGGAGGAAATACCTCTTATCTTCTAATGTAGCTCTGATGGGTTGTTGGAATTAATTTTTACAATGGCTTATGATTCTAAGTATATATGGTAGGGACCATGTACTGTGTACTTTTTTGTTTCTCAACACTTATTACACTAACTATATTTTTAAAAATGTATTTTTCACTGACAATCTTGGATAAGAAGGAATTTCCTTTGCTTTATAAGTAAGTTTTTAGCATTCTTTTCTAGTTATATATTTTTAGTTTTTATTTTTAATAGTATAACATTGGAATGTTCTTGTCCATCTCAGAATTCACGTTGAAATCCTAACCCTCAAGGCGATGATATTAGGTGGTAGGACCTTTGGGAAGTGATTAGGTCATGAAGGTGGAAGGAACCCTCATGTTTGGGATTAGTGCCATTATAAAAGAGACCCCAGAAAACTAGCTTGTCCCTTCCACCTCTAAGGACACAGTGAAAAGATGCTGTCTATGGCCCAGAAAGTGGGCTCCCACCAGACACTGAATCTGCCAGTGCCTCGATCTTGGCCTTTCCAGCATCCAGAACTGTGAGAAGTAAATGTCTGCTGTTTATAAACTACCCAGTCTGTGGTATTTTTTAATAGCAGCCTTAACAGACTAAGACAAGACATTTCAGGTGCCTTTTCCTAGTTGCAGTCAACACAGTTTTGCTTAACAGAATTATTGTGGTTGGTTTAAAATGACACATAACTTCTATGGCAAGGAACTGTCTGGAAATCATCTGGATTTAAATGGCCTAGAGTGAACATACTAGAAGGTATGTTGGTTTTCGTTATAAAACTAGACAGATAAAAGCTTTTGTTTAAACATCATGATAACTTATTCATTTTTGTCATTTGATGATCTTATATCCTGGCTACTTGGATGCAGCTTGAACAGGGAATCTTTGCTAGTTTATTGCAATGTACTAAAATACTGCTTGGATGCAAAGATGAGTCTTCTTACACTTTTTGCCACTCTTTCTGCTAAGGCAAGGATGGTGGAGTTAAAGAAGTATGAGTTGAATAGGACTGAATTTATATTTAAGTGGGAATGAATTCCTTACATTGGTGTGTGATTTTACTAGGTCTAGAACTGTTGCCTTGGTAAAAATATTTTGCTATTTGACTGCTTAACTCAGGATCTCCACTAGTCATAATTGGATAGTTACCAATGAGTTTTGTCTACATGAAGGCTGCAGTTATAATACATTTAGTTGTGGATGGGATAGGGACTAGGTGGTACCCAGGATGGTGTGTGTTTCCATGATAGGTTGCTGAAAGGATTACTAGCCTTAAAATTTTTTCATTTATTTAGTGATTAATTCATTTGATATATATTGTCTAGTCTTTTAGACACTGTTAATAAGTGCTGTGAATAAAAAGAGGATAGAACAGTTCCTTCCCTTGAAGAGCTGATATTTTGTATAATTAAATGCAGAATGAGAACTACATTGTTCTTTTAATTCATCCTATTGTAGACCTTTCATAGAGGTTAAGACATCATATCTGAAGTTCAGACCTGGGTTTGAACCCAAGCTCTGTCTATGGCTCTATGACCTTGGCCAGGTTATTTAACTTCTCTAATGCTTAGTTTCCTCATCTGTAAAGTAGAGATAAAATAGAATCTGCTGTATAGGGATAAAGGAGGATTAAATAACATCATTCATTTTAAGTATTTTGTAAAATGCCTGGCACAAAGTAAGTACCAAATAAAATACCGTCCTTCTCCTCCTCCTCATTATCCTCCTCCTCCTGCCCTCAATGGTATTGGAAATATTGTACCTGAAATAAAATCACATAAACTTTTAGGTCCAAGCCCAGTAATTACAGTACACATCTGCATAAAATGGGTGTGGGGCAGGGTGTAGGCGTTTCACCTCCACTGAAGTGCTTTAGTAGTAGATCCTGGAGATGTCTATGGAGCAATGTCCTTTTGAAAAGCATTTAGGTAGTTCTTTTCTTTGAGCTCTTTAAATATGTTATTCTATTCTTGTTTTCATAGTTTCTGTTGAGAAATATGCACTCCTTTGAACATTCATTGTTCCTCTGTACCATGCTGGTTTTTTCTGTATACTTTTTATTATCTTTTCAGCAGTTTGATTATATGGGTTTTTTTTTTATTTTTTTATTTTTATTGGAGTTCATTGAGATTCTTGAATCTGTAAATTTATATCTTTCACCACATATGGGAAGTTTCCAGTCATTATGTCTTAGAAATATTTTTTTTCTGCATCAGTCACTTTCTCTTCCTAGGAGTCAGACAACAAAAATGTTAGGTATTTTCATATTATTCTACATTTTCTGAGGCTCTCTTCATTGTTTTTTCCAATTTTTTCTCTCTGTTCTTCAGTTTAGGTAATTTCTTTTGACCTATGTTCAAGTTCACTGACTCTTCACTCTCCATTCTTTTGAGCCCCTCTACTGAATTTTTAATTTTAGATATTCTATTTTTCTATTCTTAAATTTACTTTGGTTCTTTTTTCGTTTTCTGTTTCCCTGCCAAGGATTTCAATATTTTCATTCATTTCAGGTGTATTCACCTTTATATCATGGAGCATGGTTATAACACCAATTTTAAAGTCCTTGATAATTTCCACAACTGCATACTCTTGGGATTGGTATCTGTTGATTCTTCTTTCCCTTGAGAGTTGGTTACCTTTTTCTGTTCTTTTGTTCATTTGTTTGCTTTTTAATTGGATTATTTTCCAGAGTTTCTGAATCTTATGTTTTGAGATTCTTTTTCCATAAAATCCTCTGAAGAACATTGGTTTTATTTTATTTTAGCAGGCAGTCTACCTGGTGATGTCCAGACTGCAAGTTTTCTTTTCCTTTCTGGTTCCAGTGTCACTTCACTTCCCAAAACTTTTGCTGTGCTTCTTTGGTTTGCTACACACATATACAGCATGGTGGTGAGCCCGAAACTTGTCTCAATTCATATACAAAACTAGGAATTACCTTCTCCTCAACTCTCCTTCTTGGGATTTCTCCTACACTCTGGGTTCCTGGGGCCCATTTGAGCAGAAAGACAGATTTCTCACTTAAGAGTTTTTGTTTTGTTGTGCTGTCTAGCAGTCTTGCATGCCTGGAGTCTGCTCTAGGAGAAAGTGGTAAGAGAAAAGAGAAAAAAATAGTGGAGGTTTCCTTTTCTATTTTTGAGTCACAGGAGTGAACCCATTTGCTCCAGTGTTCTAGACTTTCAGATGGGTTTTTTCCTCTAAGTTTGAGATGTCTTTGCCCCCCCCTTCCCTTTTCCCCATTTCAGTGCAGCTCTATAACTGGGGCTGGCCTTATGGTAGAACTGGGAGAGAGATTGTTTCCTCTCTAGAGGAAACAAAACCAAAACCAAAAACATGTCATAATTTCCCAGACACTCTCTGGTTTGCAGGCACATTTCGTTTACAGTTTTGTTGTTCTTGGTACAGTTCTGCAACTGGGACTGCCCTTAGGTTAAATCTGGGAGGTAAAAGATGGGGGGAAAAAAAGAAACAACACTATACTGGTAGTTCTTCAAGTTTTGACTCCTCTCTTTAATCTTAATTATTGTTTACTTTTTTAAAAAGAATTTTTATGTACTTTTTATATTCTGTTCAGTGTTTTTAGTAAAGAGAGATAATCTATAGCAGTCTTAGTACTTCAGCTTGACTGGTTCTGCCAGTTTTTGCTTTAGGTGTTTTGAAGCTCTGGTGTTAGGGGGCATAACCACTTAAAATTACTATGTTTTCATGATGAATTGACCCTTTCTCATTGTGAAATGTCTCTTTTCCCCCTGTTAACATTCCTTGTTTTGAAGTCTAATATTTCTGATATTAATAGTTTTCTTATAACTAGTGCTTATTGGTATGTCTATTTTTTAAAAGAAATTTATTTTTAGTCTGTTTGTGTCTTAAAGTATGTGTCTTGTAGATAGCATATAGTTGAGCATTTCTTTATTTATCTAGTCTCATGAACTTTTAATTGACCAGGGGTTAGCAAATTACTTCCCATTGGCCCAACCCTACCCACTACTTGTTTTCAGTATGGATTCCAAGGTAAGTGTTGTTTTTACATCTTTAAAGGGTTGAAAACAAGTCAAAGGGGAATAATATTTTGTGACACGTGAAAGTTATATGAAATTCAAATTGAAAGTATCCATAAATTAAGTTTTGAATTTTGTTAAAAAAAAAAAAAACTGTGGAAGGCCATTTCTTTCTTTTTATATAACTACCTGCATAATACCCCAATTTTTTCTTGGTCCACAAAGCCTAAAATATTTATTAATATGACCCTTTATAGAAAAAGCTCGTGACCCTTGTCTTTGACCATTTATATTTAATGTAATTTTTTACATGTTTGGATATAAGTGTACCTACTTTCTTGTTGTTTTCTCTTTGTCCCTTTTGTTTTTTGTGTCTTTTCCCCCTTTTCCTGACTTCCTGTGGATTAAATATTATTTAATATTTTATTTTATCCCCATTACTGGTATATTAACTGTATAATTGTATGCAATCGTATACAAATTGTGTAATTAATTTGTTTTATTATTTTAGTGCTTGCTGTGAGGTTTACGACTCAAGTCTTTAATAGGTGTATGTTTTAATAATATACCACTTCATGTATACTGTGAGGATCTTCCGTTTCTTTTCTTGCAGACTTTATGCTTTTGTTATCATTCATTTTGCTTACATATGTTACAAATTCTACAAAATACGATTTTTTAACTTTTAAAAATCTGTTATATTTTAAAGAAATGAAAAAGCAAGGAGAAAATCTTGCCCTCCTATTTATAACTTCTGGTGCTCTTCAGTTTTCCTCTAGTATCATTTTCCTTTATCCCAAGGAATTTCTGTAACATTCTTCTTTTCTTCTGCAATTTAGAATCTGCTGTTATAGCCACTCAGGGAGTATTTGATTTCACATCTTACATTTTTTAGCTCTAGAATTTCTTTTGGTCCTTTGTCCTTAATTTTTTCTCCTTGTTTTGTTAGATGTTTTTATTTAAATCCTCAATCATATTTATGATAGTTATTTTGAAGGCTTTGTCTGCTTATTTTGTCATTGTCTTTTTTGGGATCAATTTCTGTACTTTTTCTCTATTTGGGGTTTACAGAGTTATATGAATATGTCAGTTATACAGATTAGTAGAATACTTTTTTTCAAAAAGCTTTTTTGCTTCTTTTTTCTGTTATTTTTTTTTGGTAAGACTCTGACTACGTATAAGTTAGACCACTTGAACTACTTTATCTCCCATGCTCATCAGTTCCTGAAACATGGTTTAATCATAGGATCTTGCAAATAACTGTTGTGTGCTTGCCAGGTTAACAGAAAACATATATAGTAAGTCTAGACATGTTAGCATTCAGCCTTAACATGTATTTCTGTTTTTTTAAATTTATCCCTTTTGAACTACAGCGCATTGAACTGATTCAAAAGGGGAAAAACATGTTTCAGTGATTGAAGAACATGAGAGATGAAGTAATTCATTTTGAATGGGTTTAGTTTCTTAATAGAAGAAAAGTAGGTGGTGAGGTTGCTTGTTATAGTATAATATTCAGGAGCTGGAAATGGGTCTTGTGAATTATTTATTAATATCCTATTAAGTGGAATCCTGGTAATGAGGATTTGAGCCTGCTGCAAGGATCTAGTTTGGGTGAGACAGGCATGATTGGATATGGGTAATGGGAAGAGGTGGAGACTAGCTCAGGGTGGGTTTCAGGTGGGGATTGAGAGAGTGGCAAAGGGAGAATTAATAGTACCTGATAATATATGCAGATAGATACTCTCTAACCACAGTAGGCCTTTGCTGCATGCTGTGCTTAGAATTTTCTAAAGTGAACAGGTTTTTTTTTTTTGTTTGTTTGTTTCTTTTTTTTTTTTTTTTTTCCCAAGGAAACTCATTAATAGGGAGAGGAGAATTAGGGGGAGCAATCATAGGATCATAGGCAGCAATCATAGGATCCATTGGAATACTTATATAGTTCATAGAGGTCAACAAGCCAGGAAGGAGTCAAAAAAGGGGCTTGCTTTTGTTGCTCTTGGTTTGAGATGTTACGTCTTAATGTTGTTTACTTTTTCTTGGGATGTTGGGCTCCTTGATAAATTTGGTGCTATGCAGGATCTTTATAGCCAAGACAGACTTTCAACTTACTTTAGTTTTATTTAATCCTCATTATTTTTAGGCTACTTCAACCTGCCTTTATTTATTTTATTTTTAAAGTTTTTATTTATTTATTTGAGAAAGAAAGAGGGTCAGGGAGAACATGAGTAGGGAGGAGGGGCAGAGGGAAAACGAGAAGCAGGCTCTTCACTGAGCAGAGAGCCTGACCTGGGGCCAGCCGGATCCCAGGACCCTGAGTTCATAACCTGAGCTGAAGGCAGATGCTTAACTGACTGAACCATCCAGGCGCTCCCACCCTGCCTTTAGGGTAGTTTTTTTCTACATCATTTGAACTCTGTATTTTTGATTTTTTTTTAAATAAAAACTTATTTTTTTTTCCTTTTCCTCTAAAGAAGTTATAGCTAAGGAAGGTAATGCTTTGAGAGGCTTTGAAAGTACAAAATTTCAGAACTCCTAATTAAGATGTAGTATAAACATCAAAAGAAGTGAAAACACAGACCTAAATTTTGTTTGCAGTTTTTCATTTGTTTTCGGGTGGTAAGTGAAATTATATGGTGAAGTTTTCCATTAACTTTTGAGTGGGTATGTGTGTGTTTTTCTTCAGAAATTTCTACACCCAGACCATCTTCTCCAAGTGGATTACCTGAAGAAGATAGTGTTTTATTTAACAAACTGACCTACTTAGGATGTATGAAGGTTTCTTCCCCACGTAATGAAGTAGAGGCTTTACGGGCAATGGCAACTATGAAATCTTCCAGTCAGCACCCCTTTCCTGTTACTCTGTATGTGCCAAATGTTCCGGAAGGTTCTGTGAGGTAAGCTCTAATCTTTTTTTATTTCCCCTAGACATGTATGAAGTTTCTTACATGGATGATGTTATATCATTAATCAGGCCTAGGACTTAACTGTGAATTCACTCTGACTCTGTAGAGATGAGAAGTAAACATGTTTAGTCTTAGACCGTGTTGCTTATTTATGAGAGGCTTTTATAAAATTATGCTTAGAATATTATAAATGGAAATAGAACTTTAAACATACTTATAATTTGTATTTCTGTATTCAGAAGGAACATAAAAACCTGCCTTCCCCTTGTCATATAACTGCGGTTTAAGAACTAGAGCGAGCCATAGATTTTATCCTTTTTACATCAGACTGGGAAGAAGCAAAATGGCTTTTTCTCTTAAGCTTAATTAGGAATAATACTTACTGTCATCTGACTCTTGAGTTTTTTTTAAATCAGATCATGTTCTCCAATGCTCAGTGGCCTCTAGTCACACTTGTGATTATATATTAAAAAATCCTTACCATGTTTGGCTACTGATAAACTACTGCCTTGACCTGATTTTTACCCTTCTCTTCTCTCCTTACCTCTCTTCTTTCTTGCTCTATATTCACTCACTACATTCCAGTCATAATAGCTTTGTACTTTCTCAAACATCATGATTCCTACTGCAGGACCTTTGCATATTCTCTTTCCTTTGCCTAAGCAATCTTTCCTTAGTTTCCCAGTGGCTTTTTGGCTTCTTTACAGTTTCATTTCAGATATTTTATCAAAAGAAGCCTTCTTTGATCGAATCACATGTAACTGTTCCTCTTTTTCCTGTTTTTGGGCCTTTTTTTTTTTTTTTCTCTCCTTCATGGCACTTTCTTTGACTTGGCATTATATATTTTTTTGCTTTTTGGTTTATTGTCTAACTTCCTCACTAGAATATAAGCTCCATGAGAGCAGATTATTTGTATTTCTCTGTGCTGTAGCTTCAGTGTTGAGAGTAGTATCTGGTCCATAGCAGGTTTTCAGTAAATGTTTGCTGAATGAACAAATAAAATGAACCAAGTCTTAGAAATTAGGTTGAATGGGGGCGCCTGGGTGGCACAGCGGTTAAGCGTCTGCCTTCGGCTCAGGGCGTGATCCCGGCGTTACAGGATCGAGCCCCACATTGGGCTCCTCCGCTATGAGCCTGCTTCTTCCTCTCCCACTCCCCCTGCTTGTGTTCCCTCTCTTGCTGGCTGTCTCTATCTCTGTCAAATAAATAAATAAAATCTTTAAAAAAAAAAAAAAAGAAATTAGGTTGAATGTATCCTGAACCTGTAATATTCCCTGAAGGCCAGTTTAGTCTTTTCTTCAAACTCTTTCTGAAATGCCTTATTCTCTAAGGTTTAGAATGTGAGGAAATGTTAGCTTAGTTCTAAGTACTAAATAATAGCAATATAAATTTATAAGGTTTGGTAATGCTTTGAATTTTTCAGGAAAGGGTTTTGTAGATACAATATTTATATGATATTTCTCAAAAAATGTCAAAATGCCTTTTAAAGGTATCTTTTTAGTTTCAAAGTGCCAAATACACCTTGACAAAGGCTTAGTATTTTGACTTGCCTCGTTATTCCTGCTGGGTACCCCTTAGTTTCATAGAGAGATCCTAACATGGTCTTGAGATTTTAGATCAATCTAGGGCTTAGAATTTACATAGGGAAAGTCAGAGAGTTATTCACTCCTAAATCCGACAAACTCCTTTTACTTCTTAAATTCTGTTGTTAAGTTCAATTTTGGACCCACTCTGACCTTTTTTGTTTGGGTAAGAGACGTCTTGGTCAAACAGTGAACTAGGTCTTAGATAAACTTACAGGTACTGTTGTAAATAGAAATGAACGCTCCAGGGATGGTCTGTGCTATTTTGTCCTAGCATTCCTTTTGCCATAGCAGAACAAGGCTAGCAGTTGGGGATGGGTGACATAGATTTTACCAGGCAGTGTATACTTGGCTTTGGGAGTAAATGAATTGCATCGTAGGAGATACAAAAATTAATTAATTGTCAAAAGAAGTTGAAGAATTTGTGTGTGTGTGTATGTGTATAAATATGTGTATCTGTATATGTATATACACACACATATTATACACATAGCAAAATATTTTAATACATTTTAATAACCAGTTTATTTTTGTGAGTTTAAGATAATTATATCTATATGTCATTAGTATAATAGAACTATTTGCTTTTGTTCTTTGGTAGTTAATATTTTATCTTATTTTTCATCACTGTTCTATAGAATTATAGACCAGTCCAACAATGTGGAGTTAGCTTCTTTTCCGATCTATAAGGTGTTATTCTGTGCACGTGGACATGATGGGACAACAGAGAGCAATTGCTTTGCATTTACAGAGAGTTCCCATGGTTCAGAAGAATTTCAGATACATGTTTTCTCCTGTGAAATTAAAGAGGCTGTAAGTATAATATATTGTAGCAATTTGCTATTAAGATGAATTAGGGTAATATTTTTGAACCCTGGTCTCACTGTCATATGAATTAGTATGTATCACCATTTACTCTGTTACATGAATTTGGAGTAGATTTCTAAAGAGAAAGTTAATATTTGTAATGGCATAGAACTAAATATGAAAAGCTAAATCTGATAACTATGCATTAAAGTGGTATTGTAGATAGGGCACTCTCGGTTTAACAGATGTAACAGAAAAATCCTACTTGATGAGCTCTCCTCCTACCTTACCATGGTAGTAATTGCTGAGGCTTAGAAGGGCCTCTTCTGTTATTTATCCCAAGTTGATTGGTCCATGTGACTTTTTAAAAAAGCATCTATAACAAAACATATTTTTCTGCTGGACTGACGTCTGCATATTGCTTTCACTTCGACATTGGACTAAGATTGTGTCATAGATATCTGTGGTTTTCCCTGGTGGTTATTTGTTATGTGCATTCACTCAGAGGATGACTTTTGCACTGTGGAACTGCCCTAATTAAAAATACAAGTCTCACCTATAGCAGGGGTATCAACTTGTAGTTTTTTGAAGATGCTAGTTATGTTCCTCTTAGTAATTACTAACTGGTGGTTTATTCTGAGACTGGAGAAGTGGTTGTTAAATACATGGAGAAATTGCCTTCTTTTCTGTATTTGTTGGATTCTTCCCAAATGAAAAATAGGTTGCACTTTAAAAAAAAAATTCCAGTATAGTTGGGGTGCCTGGCTGGCCCAGTCTGTAGAGTGTACAGCTCTTGATCTTGGGGTTGTGAGTTTGAGCCCCACCTATGGTGTAGAGATTACCTAAATAAATACAAAAACTTAAAAATACAATTCCAGTGTAATTAATATACAGTGTTATATTAGTTTCAGGTGTAATTAGGTTGTACTTTTAGAACTTTAGTGCTTACAGCCATTTTAAAGGCATTAATAAATGTGTTTGGATGGACAGCTCTAAGGTGTGTTTGCTTTTGGAAATATACATTGTCAGCAGGAAATGCTAAAAGCAGCTGTTCTATTTTCTGTTTACCATGAAACATAAATAAACCATGCTGTTAACAGGACTTCTTAGAGTTTATTTCTGGCGACAACATGGAAACTCACAGTAATGTGTGTTCCTGTGTGTTTGATACTAAGCATGAGGGATATGTCAATTCTTATGCCCTGGTGACTAATTTTATTTATACTAAAATGAACATGCATAGACACACATAATTTAGATTGTAGCCATAGGAGCCAGAACCCATATCTGTGTAAGAAGTACAAGTTAGTTTTTTAGTTTTTTAAAAATACGTCTGAATCTATTTCATGCCAACATTTCTATATTTATGTATATACTGTCGTCTTGGTCAAAGGTGTGATAGGAGAGTGAATGAGTAGAAGTGTGCCTGGCACTTAGGAGGCAGTGTCTCGTTGAAAGAATGTGTGTTTGTGAATGAAGGGGTCTATTTCTGATCCTTACAACTCCACTACAGAAGTGAGGAAGCAGAGGGTAGAGTCCCGGCATTTCATGTTGGCAGCGTTTAACAGACCCGTGTGGTTTCTGGGTAATTGGCGCTTAACAGCAAGGAGATGAACTTTGAAGACTTGGAGAACCTGCTGCTTGGAGAGGTAGAAACACTGCTGCAGAAGGAAATGGAAAGGGACCTGGCTTGCAAGCATTTTTCATAATTGTGACGGTATGAAACTCTCTTTTTGGATTATAGCATCCTCTTGTTTATGGGTGGGGGAACCATATGTCATTTTTGAGAGCTATAACAGTGGGTAAGCAGTAGACAAAGCTGTGGGGGAATTCTCAGCCTGACCATTTTGGATATGGTATTAAATAATAATAATTGTATTTCTAGAGTGGATATTTGGTACATTGCAGGTTATCAGAAAGTGATGTCCGTGTATTATTTAATTTTTTTTTTAAAGTACGTTTTTGGAAGTGTTCTATTATGGAGCATTGGTGGCAAAATTCATTATTTGAAGGAGAAATACATGACATTTGTCATTAAACTTTATTATGAGAGATATTTCTAAATGAAAAAATAACCAGTAAAAATGTAGAGCTTATGCCAGGCACTGTGCTAATAAGCATTTCCTTGACATTCGTAAAATCTCCATGATATAGATAGTATTTATTTTGATTAGTTATCTGCTCCTCTGCCTGGAGAAGTTCTAGTTTCTAGCTGTTGTCCAGGTATATTATTAGTAGCACTCCATCTTATTCTCAGATGAGTTCTGGTATGGCTGGTAAATTGTATGGTTACCCTTTGTTTATCCCAAGGCTAAGAGAATAGACAATAGAGCTGGGTTTCAAATAGAAGTCTCTGACTCTGAATTCCTGTACAATTTTCAGTAACAACTTTCCTGTTGCTTAAATATTATAAAAGGCAAATAGGATTTTTGTTTTCATTATTTTTTATAAAGGTATTTATCTTTTATATAGTTTACATTCCACCCACCTTTGGGTTTTACCCATGCCTTATACAGAAGATGTCCAACATCTTTCTCTTTCCCCTCAAAAAATAATTACCCATTTTAATTAATCTGAAGTCTTTAGTTGCATTTACTGGTTGTCTCGTTATCTGGTTCCTAGGTTTCTTGTTCTGTGGTGAAGACACAACTTTAGTCCTTACTTTTTGGGTCCCTCTTGATGGGCACAGACAATTGGCAAAGATAGTTCAGGAGCAGGTAACAGACACTTACTGCCTAAATATGTTCCGTGCAGCAATGTCACTCACTTACTTGGTTTCCTTTGTTTGCGTAGTGCCTGGATGGGATCTGAAGAAGTTGGTCTGTTAAAAGCAAGACGACATCTTAACTTCTCAAGCAGGAGTAGCAGCATAGCTGCCCAGACCAACTATCACTGTGATGCTCTTATTTCACCCTAAAATCCCACAAGCAGCAGGCACCAGTAGTGTTAGGGGGAAAGCCAGTGAAGGTCATAGCTCTGAGGGACCTGGCATAAGGATTAGGTGTTCCCACCGAAGGGTTAGGATACATTTGACTTGATAGACCCTGGAGATTCATCTGTAGGACTCTGCTGGAGTAGACCTTGATTACCTATAGCAAGAGTTAGGGAATCTTACCTGAGGTATTTTGATGTTGCTGATTTTGTTCAGGGAAAGAGATGTACTGTGTTTCTGCTGAAGAATTGCAGAGAAAATATCCAAAAGCATAGTGAAAAAAGCCGGGGAGACACATACTCTTGTTGCATCTTTATGGATACGTTGTACAAAACTCTTTGTAAAGATATTTTTAAAAGGCTTAGTTGACTCTCTTTCAGAATTTATTAAGTCAGTGTAACCAGTTTCCTCAAAACATTTGATGTTTGTTGTTTGTGTATTTTAACATACTTATCCATTACATTCTCAGTGTTACATTTTAGAAGCATGGCTATTATCTGGTGTTAAAGGCATTCAGAGGTATTTCATGGTAAATATCAAGGGTATCATTGGGAAGATCTTCATTCTTAATGCACTGTTTTTTGGCGGGGGAGGGAGATTGCTGAAATGTCACTGTATAAGAGAAACCTTATTCCTTGTATGGGAAAATATTATTTCTAAACATACTTATTGAGATAGCATTTTAGCAAAATGCCTTATTTTGGATGTTAATTCTGAAGTTATATTATTAGTGTTTTCCATAAGTCTATTTATTTTTATAGTTTTTAAAAAGTTTTTTGTATGAGGGTCGCCTGGGTGGCTCAGTTGGTTAAGTGTCTGACTCTTGATTTTGGCTCAGGTTATGATCTCAGGTTCCTGAGATGGAACCTCTTGTTGGGCTCTGTGCTTAGTGGGGAGTCTGCTTGAGTTTCTTTCCCCGACCCCTGCTTGCGTGGTCTCTCAAATAAATAAATCTTTAAAAAATTTTTCTTGTATGATATGCCTCTTATTTTAGTTCCTTTCAGTGAGTTATATATTTGAATAATTTGTTTCTAAAAATTTAACACATTATCTTTCAGGGCCTTTGTAGAATGATTTTTCTGTATTTCTTGTGTGAACATTTTCTTGATATATGGTATTTTTAAAAGAGTTATCTTTCACCAATATTAACGAAAAGGCTTTATCTTGGAAAAATTGGCTATATTGTTTATTGTTAGTAAATACCTTTTTGTTTAATAGCATTTTTTGGGAGTATTTATATATAATACATATTTGAGAATTTGGAAAATACAAAAATAAAGAAGAAAATGAGAAGTTACTCAAATTCCACCGGACTTAAGATTTTGGTATATCTCCTTTCCACATATCTACATGTGCTCTCCTCCTACCTCTTCATCATCAACAACCCCAACAGATACTTTGTGTTTAATTAGTACTTTCTATAGGTATAGTCTTCTGAGGAAAAATTGTACTGTATTATTTGTCAATAAAGCCTCCCCTTCTGCAAAGAATATGCCTATTGTAGATTTTTGTGTGTGTGTGTGTGTGTGTATGTTTAATAGTGTGACATGTATAGAAATGTTTACCATGGTGTATGTTTTTAATAGTCTTTTCATGGTGTAATTGGTTACCCAATTTGTTTTAATAACTATAGACATTGATAATCATTTTTTCTGAAGATACTGTACCTTACCAATCCTTGGGTCACTGTTCCAGCTATTCATAGACTCTAGAATTCACAAATGATTTTGACCTAGTTGTTGGGAGCAGCAACCGTAAGACATGGTGAGGATTAAATGCAGTTTGATTGCTGTTAATGTACTGTTGTGTCCTACCTCCAAAAAGAGAAAAGTGTAGTCTGATTTCCCCAGCCCCCCATCATTCTTAACTACTCTGGCTCAGCCCCATATACTTAAAAACCTTTTTAAAGAGAAATTGCTGAGCCTTGCTGTCTACTTTAGAATATGCCAAGCTCCTTGACTTTTTTGGCATGGCCTGATGTGTCAGGTTTGCTGATAGCTCCGACGTAAAGAAAATCAAATAGTTAGAAGAAGATATGGGAGAGGCGAAGAAAGAATAAATATGGTTGGGGTTTGACTCAACCAATATATCAGCACTTACCTATAGGTATTCCCCTATATTTACATATAATATTTTCTTAAAAATACGCTGAAGTTCAATGTGTAAAAAGTAAACAATAGACTTCACATTTTATTTGATGTTAGGAAGGGGGAGTACTCAACTAAAAGTAGTTTAAAGCTCCTGTTTATACTTTACCTTGAATCATACTCTTCAGTGACTTTATTTCTAGTGTGTTCTTTGCTTCTGTTTTCTTCTCTAACACTTAAATTTTGAGCTAAATCAAATAAGTATCCATTTGAGGCTGAATATTTCTGCTTTTGGCTTACCTGATGATTCCTTCTTACCTACGTGAAGCCCATTCAACTTAGGTGTGCTGGAATGTAAGCACCATGGTCACTGCTGTATCCCTACCACCTAGAATAATACTAAGTATACAGAAGGCACTCAAAAAATACTTACTAAATGAATGTGTGAATTCATTGTCTTAACTGTGTAAGATTTGAGGCCTGCAGTTCTTATTTATATCAGTCCTTTGTTGCTTTTGTTGTTTTTACTCATTTACATAAAATTATAATGGGGTAACATTAAAATATTTAAAAAATTTCACAAGCACTGTGGTACAAATGTGCTCCTGGCGGATGTGAACTTCAGGTTGTCAGGCATTGTTCTTACACAGTTAAAAGTGTGTAAGTCAGTTAGTTAAACTTAATTTGGCAATGGAAAGGCAGTTTAGGGTAATCATTGATTAGTAGATGTAAGTGTGGCTATGGGAAGTTTGAGGACCACTTATTTTTGTGATAGACTGTATATGAGAAAAAGGTAGAATATATGAACATCACAAAAACAGAAAAATGAAAGACCCCATGCTTTAAGAAATTCTGTTGCTGTAAGCGGTCATTTCAAGCAAATGACAAAATATTATAATCTTAAACTCACATAATTCAGTGAATAATTTGAATTCACGTTATTTAAAGGGAAGAATTTCTTCGTATTTAGAGAAGTCTCTTCTGTCTCCCAGTGTGAGAATATGTAAGACCTTTGTTAAACTCTTCTTATTTCATCTCGGTTTCATTGTTCAACCCATGGGTGACCTGAGAAATTTGGAAGTTCTTTTGTGCTTCAAGCTTACAATTTTGAGATGGTGTGTCGCTGCCTTTGGAGCCAAGGAAGAGAATGACTTCAGAGAAGTGTGGGATCTAGAGTCCTTCTCCACTTTAGGGCAAGAGTCTAAGCCACTGATGTACATATTTTTATAGTAGTCACCAGGTTGGCTTCACACTAATAAATAGATCATTTCAGCCGGGAATCCTGCAGTGCGTTTATATCACAGCAACACTGAGTAACAGCATTTGAATCTCTTTAAATCACGTTACCATGTCAACTTATTGCTAAAACCAGTGTTTACTTTATTCTGTGCCTGAGTATCCAGCTCTCTGAAGCTGAGGGAAGTGAAAAGAGAAATTGAGAACTTAGGCTAACACCTTGTTTTGTGTGTTTATTGGAAAGATTTAGAGGCCAGCACCATTCTGATGATTTTATTTTGGGATTCATTCATTGCAATATGGTGTATTCTGAGGCCTATAAACATCCTTAAATAAATACAGCTCCTTTAGTGAACTTCAATTAGTTAAACCTCCTTATTACCATGTTTAAATGATAAGAGTTGAAAGAAGCAAACTGTATATAACACATATAAACATAAATACATAAATATAAGCTTATATAAATCTAAGCAAGCAATGTATATAAAATGCCATATATATAATATGTAGAAACATAAATATGTAAATGTATGCTTAGACTATGCTGAAGTATGTGACCATGGGAAGTTACAGATTCAAGAATTAGGAGAGAGGGGTATCAAAGTGCAGTTAAAACCTTTGCCTAATGGTATTCCATTATTTTTTCTTTTAGGTAAGCAGAATTTTATATAGTTTCTGTACAGCATTCAAACGTTCTTCCAGACAAGTGTCTGATGTGAAAGACTCAGTTATTCCTACCCCTGACAGTGATGTGTTTACCTTCAGTGTCTCCTTGGAGGTAAAAGAAGATGATGGAAAAGGAAACTTTAGGTGAGGTTATTTGGGAAGAATAAAAATTGGTATTGTTCCTGAAATACAGTATTGGTTAATATAAAGCTTCCAGAAGCTATACAATGTTGGTATAAAGCTTTAACATGATAAAAAAATATTTGGCAGGTATATGAATATGTTTCATTATTCTCATGCTTTCAGATATTTTATGTAAGTGATTTTCTCAGTATTTAAGAATAGTGATATTTATTATAGAAAAATGTAGTAAAATAATAAAAGCAGAATAGAAAGGTATGGTTTGTCAGCCATAATCACTTAATATTTGATTTATTCCCTTTGTTTATGTCTAAGGGGTATTTTTATACACTTGCATATACATAATTTTTTCTTTTAACTTTGTTATGTAAGAATTTTTCCATTAAAATGTTCTTTTTTTAAACTTTTTTTTTTTTAAAGATTTTATTTATTTATTTGACAGAGATAGAGACAGCCAGCGAGAGAGGGAACACAAGCAGGGGGAGTGGGAGAGGAAGAAGCAGGCTCACAGCAGAGGAGCCTGACGTGGGGCTCGATCCCATAACGCCGGGATCACGCCCTGAGCCGAAGGCAGACGCTTAACTGCTGTGCCACCCAGGCGCCCCGTCCATTAAAATGTTCTTAATCAAAATCCTTTTCAGTGGTATCAATAGTGTGTTGGGTGGTTTGATCATCATTTAATCAGTCATTTTCTTCTTTTGTATATTTAGAATGTTTTTCCTGAGTTCACAAATAGATTATAGAGCACAGTTATGCTCTTTAATGATCATTTATGTGCCTTTAATTCTAACAATAATTATTAGGTAGATATGTTGTCTGTTTTTTTATAGGTACAGACATTGAGTCTTAGATAAGTTGTTCAAGGTATTTTTGTTTGTTTCAGATAAGACATTTATTGTCTTAATTAATTCTTAAGAATAGTCAGTCTGGCCTAGGCTAGAATTGACGTTGTCCCTAATCCATATCTTTTTGTCCATCTTTAGTTATATTTACTTGAGTATGTTACAGTTATCTCAAATTGTAGATGTTTAAAAGCAAACCCTTCCCATTTTGCTTTGCCTTGGGTTTCAGTGTGTTAAAGGCTCTTATGACCACACAACCAGCCAAACCAGAGTAGTGGGTCTAGAAAAATAGTTAAATAATCTATATTCCTAAATTTGTTAAATTTAAAATCTAAAATTGAAATTACGTCATTTAAAGAATCTTGGTTTTAACCTTTGTTAGAGGTAAAGTATAAGGCCCTTATAAATCCAGTTTAAAAGTTAGTGACTTTGTTTTGCTTACTATAAAATTTGTAGTTAGCTGCTCTGGTGAGATGAGAGTATAGAGCATCTTAAGAACCCTCAGAATAGATTCTAAACCTTGGAGTAGATTATTTTATTGTGTTATCGTACTGATAATTTCTGTTCTTTTTGCATATTTCAGCCCTGTGCCTAAGGATAGAGACAAATTTTATTTCAAATTAAAACAAGGAATAGAGAAGAAGGTTGTAATTACAGTGCAGCAACTTTCTAACAAAGAATTAGCTATTGAAAGGTAAGCAGCTTGCTCCTAAATGCTATCAAAAACTTGTATTGACATTGCCATTGTGTTTCAAGAGACATACTATTGAATCTCTGCTGTATTACGCACTGTGGCTTTTCACCATATTTCAGTTTCTCCATTTAAAAATGAGAATAAGAATCACAATGCTTTATCCACTTAAATAAGTTAGATGTGACTGGTTCACTGAAAATCTCAATTGATGGGAGAAATAAACATGAAATTTTTTCCCCCCAGTAATAACTGCTTCAACCCTGTTTGGTTACATCCCTTTTTCCTGCTGTTCCTTATTTATGTATAAGACAAATACCTTAAATTCTCAATCATCTTTTTTTTTTTTTTTTAACAGGATCTTGGTTTTTTTTTTTTTCTTTTTTTTTTTTNCGCCCTGAGCCGAAGGCAGACGCTTAACCGCTGTGCCACCCAGGCACCCCCTCAATCATCTTTGATAATGAAAAAGTACATTTAGTTACTGGGATCTCGGGCTTAAAAAAAAAAGATGGATACGTATCTTTTAAATGTATAACCACACGCACATATATACACGTGTGTACATTTATGTGTTTATGTTAATACTTGATCATATAAAAAGATAATCTTGTAGGAGAAAAGATGCGATAAGCAAAGAATAACAAATGATAGTTCTGGAAAAAGTATTTGTACTGTAAATGATGGATGAAAGGTTAGTATCTATAATATACATTAATTTCTTAACAATTTGCAGAAAAAAAGGGAAAACAAGAGTATGAATCAGTAAATTATAGGAAAGCTATTCACCTGGCTAACAAACACATGTCTCTATTCATGAATAGACAGGGAAATGTAACTAAGGTAGCAGTAAGATAACAGATTGACAAAAATGACACATAGAGCTGGTGGGGATATGGGAAAATGGTGAAGTGTGTGTACATCCTTTCTGAAAAACAATCTGGCAACATCTATAAAATTAAAACAAAAAACCCCACTTATAATTGGATGCATCAGTCCCATTCTAGGGACTCTGTCCTATTCAAAGAAAAGTACTCCTATGTAAGGACATAATTTTAAGGATATTTATTATAGCCCTTTTTATAGTGGCAAAAAGCCAGAAATAAAAACAAATGCCTTTTCACTTAGCTTTAAGAAGTGCGAGCAATTGGTGATGGTCACAAGAGAAAGAAAAGCCTCTTCATTAAGATTGCTGTAGACGGATGATCTCTTCCTCGCCCCTCCCCCCAATTCTGTAGACTAGGATGAAGGTGGGGGCCACTTCAGGTGCTAGCTGATGGCATCTTGGCCACCTCTGTCCCTTTTAAGTCTTGGAGAAGGTGTCTGGATTCCGGTTATCTCTTTAGAATGTTCTTTAGAATGTCAGGAATTTAGCTTTGCTTTGTTCCCACCCTTGGGTTTTCTTGCTTGTATCCAGATTATAGGAAAAATGCTGCTATCTGATTCTGTCTTGAAATTATAGTTGTCATCTTTTCTCCTTTCTTGGTGGTATAAAAAATAGTGGTGAGTCATAAAATTAATGAAAAATAGCTGAAGATTAAAGGTATTATTGATTTTGAATATTTTAGTCCTAAAAGAATGATGATGAGAATTTTTGTTGTTAGCAGTAGTTATGCAGTGTGTTTGAATCTTTTTATTTGAAAATAGGCAATTTCACACTTATAGACGAGGTAAAAAAATAAAATTGGTACAGAGAACACCTGTATACTCAGTCACCTTTTGGGAACATTTTACCCCATTTGCTTTGCACCCACTTTCTCAATCCCTCTTTTTTCTCTCAGGCTTTCCCTCCCTACCTGCTTACCTACCTGCATACACACACCCACATAATCGTTTTTCTGAACAATTTGAATAAATTACATACTTCATGGCTTTTTATTCCTATATACTTTCTTAGGAAAGTTATATTTCCAAAAAATAAGGATAGGGATAGCACTTACATAAGCACATTATATGTAGCAACTTCCGTAAATTTAGTGTTCATACAATACTTTTTTTCTAACCTGCGATTTGTCTCCGTTTTTGTCAGTCAACCCAGTAGCATCCTTTCCCTCTCCTGTTCAGGGATCGAACTAGGGTCAGACATTGCATTTAGTTGCCTGATGTCTTTGGCTTTCTTTAATCTGGAAACATTTCCACAGCCTTTCTCTTATAACATAGATGTTTTTGAAGAATACACCCATTTTTCCTCATTTAAATATAGCATTGCTAATTTGGGGTTTCTCTGATACTACCGTGTGATCAGATCCAGCTTATTTATTGCGGCATAGGTGATGTTTCCTTCACAGTGCAGCACATTTGGAGGTGCCTGATAACCATCTGATAACCATCTGTCCCTCACTGGTGGTGGTCATTTCGATTGCCAAAATTCGATTGTCAAAATGTCTGATTTCTCCACTGTAATTCCTTACCCCCCTTGCATCTATTAAGCAGTCTGTGGGGAGATACATGAAAATATCCTGCTTCTCACCAAATTTTCTTCTTGAGTTAGTATTCATTCATGATTCTTATTCTTGTCTGATCCAGTCTTTACTGTTAAGAATGCAGAATTACAATTTTCCATCTCCTGTACTTTCTCTAGATTTGGCATTCAGCCCTTGGCATTCTAATGTAAGCCAAAGATCTCCCTTCTTTTCCACTTATCGATTTATTATTGGTATAGACTCCTGAATCTCTCTCCTCCCCACTGCAATACTTTATAATTCACTATAGAACTTATTGTTGTCCAGAATTTGCCACTGGCAGTCCCTTCACATCCTACATCCTTAAGACATTTCCCCAGAACTTCCTTTCTGGCATAAAAAAAGCAGCTTTCCATTTAATAAGTCTGTAGTAACATTGGCAAAGAAGTATTAGGTGTTGAATTGAGTAATTTAACTCTTAGTAATCATTATTGAAAAATTTTGGAGTTCTGTGATTAATGGTATATTATGTCTCTATTATAGAGGCTTGTACTGTGCTTGTATATGAGGCAGTCCTTCCTTTTCCTAATGAGAAGATCCAAGTTTGGTCAACTTGAAACCTTGATGCATGCAGGCACGATAGTCAAATGCGTACTTAATATTGTTTTCTTCATTAGCTTAAACACATTTACACATGCATTCCAAACATATTACACAAAATAATAGCTTAGAAATAGGGCTTTTTGCCCACTCATATTCAGAAGACAACCTCATTCAGACTCAATAATCTTCAGCAGCAGTGTCTTCATCATCATTTTGAGCAATTCATTATCATTACGTTGAGCAATTTTAAGGCATTTTTCCAGAGCTCATTATTTCAATCTCTGCTTAAGTTATCTGAGATAAAGCACTTTTTTGACCAGTATATATCGCTATCACTAGAAATTTTACCTAAGCTACAGGTGCCTATTTGTGAAGCATTAGGATTATTTTTAAAAAATTTCATTCCATATATAACCACTTACTGTATTGCTTTTATTTTAATATAATTAATCTTGATGATACTGTCTAACAACTCTGGGTTCATATATCTAGCAGTAATTACTAAACCCATGCTAAGTTTCTTTGCCCCCCCGCCCCCTTTTTAAACACATTTTGTCTGATAACCTCGATAAATATCCAAACTAAAATTGACTGAGATTGCTTCAGGCTAAGGGTTCTGCCACATACAGTACTTCATGCAGCATAACAGACAGAATTTCCTGTGATATGGGAGATTTTGTAAATACTTGGATTTGTCTTTTTTGGAAAAAAGAAACCTTTTATTAGATTGTATGTTGTATTTAAGGTGTTTAAATTACAAAAAGTAAGTGGTGGAATTTAAGGTAATCCACTAGGTGGCAGTCTTGTCAAGAGAATTCTTAACTCTAGCTTAAACATTGCTGCTGACAAAGTTTGTAATAGAAAGACATTGGTGTGGAAAAAACCCAAATTACATAATTTTGGCTTATCTTCGGAAAGAGGAACTGATTTATCATTTTCAAAAACAACTTTTCATTATGTAAGATTTCCAACATATACAAAAGTAGACAATAATATATTGAACCTCAGAGCACCCATCATCCACCCCAAATGCTAATTTTCAATGTTTGGACTTTTTTCAAAAAATAATTTTATTCTAAAAGAATCCATTTCTCTGTGTATTCAGGGGATCACGCTTCCTTCCTATGTAGATATATAGCAAATTATACTGAGATTTTCTGTCTTGATTTCTTTGAAGGCAAATACCATGTCATCTATTTCAGTATCTCCAATATCTAGCACAATGCTAGCAACACAGAACTTGGTAGTTAGCTGCTTAATTCTTACTTAGCACTTCTGTGCTGGACACGGTTCTAGAGGTGTGGGTACTACTCCCTTCATTGTACACTTGAAGAAACACTTGAAGAAACTGAGGCACAGAGAGGTTCAGTAACTTGCCCAGGTCATTCAGTTCATATATGAACTGAGTCCATCTGGTTTCAGAGTACATGTTCTTATTCTCTGCTGCCTCTTTAAAAACTTGTTGAAAAATGAATAAAAAGTATATGAAAATTTTATACAGTATTGACCAAACTCATTACAATAGTAATAGGACACAGCACCTGATAGAATCCTACCTTGCCTAGAGAATATGTGAAGATTTCTTTCTTATCTTGAAAGTTTCTAATAGTCTTTTGCTTTTGTCAGTGATCCATGTTAGATTTTACATTGCGCTTTATTTGGGAACTGGACAGTGGAGAGAAAATAGTAACAGCCAACATTTATTGAGCACTTACTGTAATGGCCATGCTACAGTTGTCATAATAACATGTGAGGAAGGCTTTGTAATTATTACCCCATTTTGCAGATCATGAAACAGGCTAAGTAAGGAACTTAAGTAACCTGGGTCACTTGGCCAAAAACTGGTAGAGCCAGGCTTTAAACCAAAGCCTTCTGGTTCCTGAGTGTGTACTCTTTAAGACTGTACCCAACTAAATGCTGATTGTCCACTGAGTTTAAAATTAATCAAGCCAGTGAAATAAATGAATTGGTATTCTTTGTTATATTTAGAGCAGAATTTGAAAGTGAGAATATAGATGTTGGGGTATCCAGATGATTGCTCAGCGACTTTGAACTCAGGGGCACCATGTGCTAGGAGAAAAAGCTGACTGATTGGTAGAGGAGAAAACCAACAATAACCACTGAAGAGAGGAAGCAAGATGATTGTCATCTGAGATGTGTGAGAAGAGCAAGACCTAAACCTAATTATTGTGAACCCCCAGTTAAAATGTTAAATTATGTAGATTCGATCAGGTCAAGCTCTTCTGGTGTTTCCAGAGCAGAAATGGCAGTCATCTCTGTGCCTGACCAGCTGACATTTCTGTGGTTTTTGGTATCATCACATCTAGAAATATTGCAGAAAAATTTCTTGCAAACTACCGAATTGACACAGATTTTTAAAGCTTTACATAATGTTTAAAATACAGCATTACTAGCACAATTACATCACACACTTCAGTGCTTTAGATAGATTGTTGGTTATGCTTTATACTTGAGAGGTGAGGGAGAAGTTTCTCAGTTTTCGCTATATTAATTTTCTGACTAATATTTTGTAATAAAATGATTCAGGATAATAATACAATATATACTTAGCAAATGGGCCTCTCTAAAATTTCCTAACGAGAAGTGGTGTTTTAATGATGGTAATTTCAGGCCTTGTAGAAGGTTAGTTGGGAAGAGATTTTTGGCTTCAGGGTTTATGTCTTTCAAATCACTCTGTTCTGGGGATCTGCCCTGATGCTTGCTGTGTGAACCAAAATGAAATATTGAAACAGCAAGCAGAGTACAATTATTAGATTTGTCATAAGCATATAACTGTTTATATGAGTAACATGGGCCACACTGTGAGAAAGAAGGGATTTCCATGAGTCACCTTGATCCTAATTTTGGGGAATACAATCGTTGCCTATACTTTAAAGAATACATAACACATCATTAACAGAAGGTAGTTTGATCATTTCTGGAGTGATTCAGAGTTGTGCTTGTTTTGATAGTATATTCTGCTTCACTTTTTAATTTGTGCTTTCTGGCTTGCAGCAAAAACCATATAATGAGAAATTAAAGTGTTAAGTACCATACTTCATAGCATGAGTGATTGACAGGTACCTTTCCTTAGGTTATTTTCTTGAGGAAAAGATTTCCAAGCTGAGGAATACTGAAAATAAAAACCACCTGGGGCTCTTTTCTCTCAGAACAGTTTTCTAATATGATTTGATATCGCTAGAGTAAGGGAATGGTAGAACTTCAACTGTTTATTATTTTTGGGCTGATCTGATTTGGTGTTGGACTATTCTGAAGGTCTTTTGCTGGATTTACCTAGCATTTATTTTTACCCTCACTCTAGCAAGTTATCGTTTAATTTAGAAAGAAGCTCAAGTAACTGACCTCAGGTTGCCTAGATGTTAGTTTGATTTGTATCTTTTATTCTTTTATGGAAATTATAGTATCTGTGAAATCAAGAGCTTTAGAGGTTCTAATAATTTTTCTTAAAGGACATCATTCTCCATCCTGAAATGAGAAAAAATTAGGGATGTCATCCGAAGTCTCTATAATATTTTGTTTTGTTTATTTATTTGAGAGAGAACACAAGTGAGCTTGAATGGTGTGGGGAAGGGGGAGAAGGAGAGACAGAATCCCAAGCAGGCCCCCATGCCCAGCTTGGAGCCTGGTGCGGGGCTGGATCTCACGACCCTGAGATCATGACCTGAGCTGAAATCAAGAGCCAGATGCCCAACTGACTAAGCCACCCAGGTGCCCCTCCACAGTATTTTAAAAATCTGTTCTATGAACTTACTTATTGGTCCTCTTTGAGTTCTTTCTTTCTTCCTTTCCTTCCTGAGATCTTTGAGTTTTCTTTTAAGGCAGTAGAAAGATAACTTTCTTCTTCCTTAGGAAAACAGGATATTTCATTGTTCTCTGATAATAATTTCAAGTGACAATTGGTGAGGAACTATTGGCATCATCAGGTGAATAATTGGAAGCTTCTATCTCTCAGATGGGCTGAACAGAATTTTCAGTATCTTCATTGTTGGCACCTGATGCACTGTAGAAGTATGTAGATAGGGGCGCCTGGGTGGCACAGCGGTTAAGCGTCTGCCTTCGGCTCAGGGCGTGATCCCGGCGTTCTGGGATCGAGCCCCCATCAGGCTCCTCTGCTATGAGCCTGCTTCTTCCTCTCCCACTCCCTCTGCCTGTGTTCCCTCTCTCGCTGGCTGTCTCTATCTCTGTCAAATAAATAAATAAAATCTTAAAAAAAAAAAGTATGTAGATAATGCTATTACTTTTTCAGCATCATATTTTAAGAACTACTTTTTAAAAAATATTGGTAATGAAAACATTGTTTTCTGTAACATGTTTTATAAGTTGATCTATTCTAGATGTCTTAGAGCTCATCTTTAAGTGAACTTTTAAATTTGAGACAATTATGGACTCACAGGAAGTTACAGTTATAGTACAGAGAGGCTCCATATACACTTTCCCCAGCTTCCCCCAATGGTAACATCATACATAATTATAGTACAGTATACAAACTAGAAAATTTACATTGGTACAATCTGTAGACCTCTATTTGAGGGAGCTCCTTTTGAATCCTGTTAAGTCATACTATACTACTTTAATACAATAATTTCTAAATGATTTTTCCAGTGGTGAGAGATTTTTACTTAGCTTTATTTAACTTAAAGTGATTAATCAAGACAGTTATGAACAGAGAGACTACCAGGTCCTGGTTGAGGAGGGTTCCAGGTTGTTCAAATGTGGAAGTAGTTTTTTTTTTAATTGAAATATATTTGACATATAACATTGTGTAAACGTAGGGTGTACAGTATGTCAATTTTATGTATTCATATATTGTGATATGATTGCCCTTGTAGCAATAGTTAGCACCTCTGTCATATCATAATTATTTCTTTTTCATAAGATCTCATCTCTTAGCAAGTTTGATGATAATACAGTATTGTTGTCTATACTCACTGTGTTGTACATTCGATCTCTAGGACTTATTTACTACTAGTTGCAAGTTTGTGTACTATACAGCATCTTTCCTATCCCCCCCACCCCCTTCCCTGGTAACCATCATTTTCCTCCCTGCTTTCCTGAGTTTGGCTCTTTCAGATTCCACATATAAGTGAGATCATACAGTATTTGTCTTTCTCATCCTCATTTATAACTTAACACAGTGTCCTCAAGTCCATCCCTGTGGTCACAAATGGGAGGAATTCTTGTTTTCTCATGGCTGAATAATATTCCATTGTATCCATGTACCACATTTTCTTTATCCAGCCATCCATTGATGAGCATTTAGATTGTTTTCTTATCTTGGCTATTGTGAATAATGTTGCAGTAAACACGAGAGTGCATATATCTCTGATATCCTATTTTTATTTCCATGGGTGTATACCCAGAAATGGGATTTTCGGATGATAGATCTATCTTTAATTTTTTGAGGAGCATCCGTATTTTTCCATAGTGCATAAGCCAATTTACATTCTCAATTTAAATTAGAAAATAATTTATTGGTTTAAGAAATTTAGGGTTCTTTTTTTCCCCCCAAGATTTTATTCATTTATTTGAGAGAGAGAGAGAGCACATGAGCGTGGGTGAGAGGGCAGAGGGAGAGGCAGACTCCCCACTGAGCAGGGAGCGAGATGTAGGGCTCCAATCCCAGGACCCTGCGATCATGAATTGAGCCTAAGGCAGACGCCCAACGGACTGAGCCACTCAGGCGCCTCGAAATTTAGGGTTCTAAGTAGGAGAAGTAGGGTGTTTTAACTATATCTTATGCCAGTTATCGATTTATTGCCTCTTGTTTCCAAATCTACCCTCTTTGATGTTAGCGGAGCTTTATGTATTTCTTCTTTGCAGCAAGCGCAATATTACAGTGAGCCAGTAGAGGGTGCTGGAGAGACACCACAGGAGGAAGGGTCTTCTCTGGGGTTCTAGTGTGCTGTGGTGGTTCTTGCTCTTGCTTTAAGATTATGGGACATCTAGTGGTGCTGTGCTCCAGCTTTGGAACCAGTGCATGCACTCCCTCCTCAAGCTCAGAATCCTGATCCTGGCTCAGCAAGATCTTCCTGTGGACCTCCAGACACGGATACTGTGGGCCTCAGGCCTCACACCATTTCTGCCAGTGAGCTGGCTCCAGGAGCTCTGATTTCCTTTGTTCACTTGCCTGCCAGACTTGGCTGCCTGCACCTAAGTGGGTTATTTCCTGCTTGCTTGTGGTCCAGCTTTGCCTGGGCAGTCCAGTAAACTTTGCTACAACCATACTTTCTCTAGTAAGAGAATACCAGCTTTAGGGAGAGGATCCTCCTTCCAAGTTTGCTTTTTCTTGGTGTATTCCCCCTTAGCGTTGGAATGTTCTTTAGAATTCTCTTTATTGGGGTGCCTGGGTGGCACAGGCGTTGGGTGCCTGCCTTCGGCTCAGGGCGTGATCCCGGCATTCCGGGATCGAGTCCCACATCGGGCTCCTCCGCTGGGAGCCTGCTTCTTCCTCTCCCACTCCCCTGCTGTGTTCCCTCTCTGGCTGGCTGTCTCTCTGTCACATAAATAAATAAAATCTTGGAAAAAAAAAAAGAATTCTCTTTATTGTTACTCTCCTATTATAGTTAGTAATTCTTTATAGTAAACTTTCGCCATTCAAATTATTGTGTTTTCTCATCTAATTGGACCTCGAGTGACTAATTGAATTAATACCTGATAAAATCAACCAGTCCCATAGATGAAGTTTGAAATACATTTCTGGGGGGTGGGGGTGGGAACAAAATGGTTATTTTAGATAGATAGATAGATAGATAGATAGATAGATAGATAGATTGAAATACATTTCTGGGAGGTGGGGGTGGGAAGAAAATGGTTATTTTAGATAGATAGGTAGATTTATTTATTTATTTATTTATTTATTTATTTATTTATTTATTTAGTGGGGAGAGGCAGAGAGAGAGAATCTCAGGCAGGCTCCGCACTTAGTGTGGAGCCTGATGCAGGGCTTGACCTCACAACCCTGACATCATGACCTGAAATCAAGAATCAGACACTTAACTGACTGAGCCACCCAGGTGCCCTTGGTTATTTTATTTTATTTTATTTTACTTTATTTTATTAAGATTTTATTTATTTACTTGTCAGAAAGAGAGAGAGAGCACAAGCAGGCAGAGTGGCAGGCTGAGGGAGAAGCAGGCTCCCTGTTGAGCACGGGGCTCAATCCCAGGACTCTGGGATCATGACCTTAGCCAAAGGGAGATGCTTAACTGACTGAGCCACCCAGGTGCCCCAACCCCTGGTTATTTTAGTTTTTTTTTTTTTTCTTTTTAGCTGTCGTAATAGTGATAATGGCAAGGATAAGAACTATTTAGTGATTTTTGCCATATGTCCACTTCCTTTTTTTTTTAAATTAAGATTATTTATTTATTTGAGAGAGTGAGCGAGACAAGCACGAGCTGGGGGAGAGGGAGAGAGAGAAGCAGACTCCCCGCTGAGCGGGGAGCCCGATGTGGGGCTTGATCCCAGAACTCTGGGATCATGACCTGAGCCAAAGGCAGACGCTTAACAACTGAGCCAACCATATGTCCATTTCCATCCTGAGTGTTTAATGCACAGTTTTTTTCATGCTGAAGAAGTCCTGTAAAGTGAATTATCTTTTTAGTTAAATTTTTTGGTGGTGGTGTTGGGGAGGAAGCTAAAGCATGCCATTTTACCTTGTTAAGAAATATAACTAGTTAAGAGACAGTGTGAGAGTTTGAATCAGGATGTCTTGCTATTCCTAAAGGCCTTTTCATTTGACTCTTTTGTATGACTTATTTTGGTGGGAAGATGCAAGGAGAGGTATTAAGTATCTATAGATATAATTATTTTATGTCACTAGTAAGCATTGCTTAAATACTAATGTTTTATCCTTTTTTATAATGGCAGGTTTTTTTTTTTTTAAAGAACTTTGGTTCATTTGAAGAGGGAGGAAGAACTACATAAAATATTTTTATTTAGTAGGACATTAGGCAATTAACAAAAATTAAATAAATTATATGTGAAATTTTGTATTTATGCTTTAAATATTAATTTTTTCTATTTTAACTGTTTTAATAAGTTTACTCATCCTTTTTATTCTTGTGATTTTTCTTTTTTCTTTCTTTTTTTTTTTTAAGAGGGAGGAAGTGAGAGAGAGAGAGAGAGGAGAGGAGAGGGGAGGGGCAGAGGGAGGAGGAGAGAAAATCTTAAGCAGGCTCCAAGCCCAGTGTGGAGGCGGCATGGGCCTCAATCTCACAACCCTGAGATCTGACCTGCACTGAAATCAAGAGTCAGATGCTTAACTGACTGAACCACCCGGGTGTCCCTCTTATGTGATTTTTCTAATTGGTATTCACATGTTTTCTTTAAGGTTCATATATTTTGGTCAGTTACTTCATTATTCCGCTGTACTGTAGAAGATTGTTATACTTTTGATAACTGATCAAAGTTTTAAATAAAGTCTTTTAAATGGAATTGAACTCCTGAAGAATCTATATTATTTTACACACAGATGACATTATTTTATATTGAAGTTCTCTTTACTTAGAATGTAAATATCAAGATAGGACTCTGCAGAAGAGAGTTAACATAGTAGAGCTGAAACTGCTATTCCTAAAGGTCTGCTTGTAGGGTTGGTTCTTGAATGGCATCTGAAAAGTTGGATTTCAGGAAGGTTCCCACCATTCCCAGAACTGATGAGTGGCTCACTGTGCCTCAACTGTTTGTAGAAACAGCATGATTTATGGTGAACACTTGCTTTTCTTCTGGAGTCTGGAATTTTGTTACATCCTAGGCAAAGGATGCCTGTGTGACCAGCCCCCAGTAAAACCTTGGACACCGAGTCTCTGAATTTTCCCTGGTAAACAACTTTTCACACATGTCACAACTCATTACTGGAGAAATTAAATGTGTTCTCAGTGATTCCAGAGGGAGAGGACTCTGAACTTCACCCTGTGCACCTTTTCCTTTTGCTTTGTATCTCTTCACTGTAATGAATCATAGCCGTAAGTACAACTCTATGCTGAGTCCTGTGAGTCCTCCTAGCAAATCTTCGAACCTGGAGTGGTCTTGGGGACTCCAACACAAGAGCGTTTTGTTGTTCCTTGGGGGTGTATGTATACGTAACTTTTATTGATTGTAGAAAATGAGCATTTACCTAATTGAAGGTCTCTCTGTGTGGATATAGGACAGCTATTTTGGACCTTGTCTTTTAGGGAGCATTATGAGCTAATGCGTAGTAAATATATTTTTGAGTTTACAGTTCTGCAAACTCATTAATCCAGAGTGTCTTTGGATACCCAGAAGTAGTTCTCTTACCCTGATGCACTTCAAGTAAAAACTCTTCCACACTCATATATTCTGTTCCCGTTCCTACCCCACCATCAATAATAGGAAAAGGATGCCCATATATCTCTGGTAGTACTGCCCCTTCCTTGACTTATGCACCTTGGTTGTCCCAAACTGGAGTAAAACAGGGTTTTCCAGAGCTCTGCATGCTCTTGCCAAGATCCTTCTTCTTCCCACCTCAGTCTTCAGCCTTGCTGAAATCTTTTATTTTTTATTTTATTTTATTTTGTTTATTTTATTTTATTATTTTATATTTTATTTTATTTTATTTTTCCCTGTTTCTTTCAGACCTTGTAAAAAGTCCAGGACTCCTGGGTTTTCCACAATACTCAAATCCTGATCCCCTGGATATCCTGTTTTCTGACTCTCATCTTCCACCTTTACCCAGCTTCTGGAACATTCCATGCTACACTCTGGAACTCATAGTGCATCACAGCACAGTTCCTTTCATCCTCAACCTGATTTCTGAATGTTACCTTCACTTTACATAAACTGGGCTTTCACCCGAGTGTACTGCTTCCTTTACAGTCTTTTCAAGTGATGGCTGTTTTCTCTCCTCCCACCTCTTGTACCTTTGCTCTTGCGTGTCCTTGCTTCCTTCCAGACTGTTTTCCTCTTCCCCCATTGAAAACTCAGCTTTGAAGTTGATGCTCTCAGACTTCCCCATCTGCCAGTCTCTCTTGTTGCAGTTATCTACACGTCCTTGGGATTCCCATCATTCTTTGAAGATTTCAGCTCCTGGTTCATTGTCTTTCTCTAATTATTAGGCTTATCCTAATTTATGGCAGTTTCAGTATCTCTGTAGATGATTTTTCTAATAACCTACCTTCTTAGTTTCTTGACCTCTTCTTGTCTCCCTCCCTCCACCACTTACTTCCACCATCATACTCTGTAATTTGTCATTATCAATGACTGCACTCCCTTCACAATCTCAGTATCAGGTATCCCATTGTCTGATCACTTCTCACTTAAGTGATCACGATCACTTATCTCTCTAATTCATTCTCATTTTCTCAATTCCATTCATTCTTTCATCTCACTGAGACTATGGTCCCATCATGATTTACTGTCCCCCACCCACTCACTTCATGTTTTTACTTTTTTATTTATCTTTGTCCCAATTTAGATTCCATCATCTGTCTTTATAAATTATACTCGCACAACTCCCTTATTTTCTTTTCCATTTTTCCACTTGCCTGGCATATTCCCATCTCTAGTTAATTCCAGCTTTCTGCTTCTTTGCACCAACACCTATTAATAACTGAATGCAGCTGGGGAAATAACAGACATACAGCCATGCTGATTGGCTTCACTTGAGGTCCATGACCATAACCTCAGGTGTACCTTTGTGTTGCTAGCATCTCTATTTCATTTTACTAGACAAGCTATTTCATCCCTTTCCTAGGCTATTTCACACCTTCTCTTTAAATGTTCACCATGTCTTCTACCACGTTTACTCTCAACCAATGATCTCTTATTTAAGATAATAGAAACAATAATAGAACTTTAGATATTACATCACCTTGTCTACCAGTTTATCTAATCTGTATCACATATTCTGCCTTTTCTCTTATTACTCTGGATGAAATGTCCATGCTCTTGGCCTACTTTCTACTTGTATAGTAGATTTTATTTGATTTTTCATTCTTGATGACATTAGTTTATCAGTCTTTCCTCTACCACACTTACTCCTTAGTTACCTCATCCAGTTTCTTTAGATATAGGGCTTTAAATATGTCTATAAATGAATGATTTCCAAATTTTTAATCTCAACCCTGAGGTCTCTTAATTCCAAATTTTTATATATATCTACAACTTCAGATCTTCATTTGGCATTTGTTTCCTTGTTTATTTGTTTATAGCAGCTTTATTCATAATTGCCCAAAGTTGGAAGCAGTGAAGATGACTTTTAATATGTGAATGAATAAAAAACCAAGGTACATGCAGGGAATGGAATAATCACTAAAAAGAAGTGGGCTATCAGGCCATGGAAAGGAGGAACCTTAAATGCATATTGCTGTGAAATAATTCAATCTGAAAAGGCTACTCTGATTCCAGGTGTATGACATTCTAGAAAAGGCAAAGCTATGGAGACTGTGAAAAGATCAGTGGTCAGGGGTTGGAGGAAGAGAGTGTTGAATAGATGGAACATGAAAGTTTTAGAGCAGTAAAAGCTATTTTGATGACACTGTAATGGTGGATGTAGGTGGCCATTATATGCTTGTCAAAACCTATAGACTGTAGAACAGGAAAAGAGAACGCTGTTGTCAAGTATGGGCTTTGGGTGATAATGATAAGTCAATGTGGGTTCAACGAGTGTATCACTGTGGTGCAGGATGTTGGTAGTAGAGGAAGGGGTTGGGGCAGTATTTTAGGACCCTGTACTTTCTGCTTAGTTTTTCTGAAAGCCTAAAACTACTTTAAAAAATCTATTAATTAAAACAAATTATATTCTGTATAACTAAATATTTAAAGCAGCAGTAGCAGTCACTTCTTGGCAAACCCCAAGTACAAAATCCAGACATTCACATCTGTACTCCAGGCATTGGCAAACTGAGGATGGGTAGCACAGAGCACAGCAATCCCTGGGATGCACACCAGTGTAGCTGTGGGCGCGCCGCCTTTTATTCTTTATTAAGATAGGGCCCATCGAAAGGGAATGGTGTTGGTGTGTTCAATCCTTCCCCATCACAATTAATCTTTTCATCATCATCTTATTTCTCTTAGTGCATTTGGGGCATAAAATACTATCTTCTAGGCCTGGGGATGGGAAAGTGCAGGTGGATAACAGGAAGAGAGAGATCATCCTTTTGGGAGTGTCAGGCACCCAGGCCTGACTTGCATGGAACTGTAGGTGAACCCAACCGTTTGTGTCTGCCAGGGGAGGTCTATCATGGACCACATACTACCTGACACCAGAGACTTGCAGCAGAAAGGTCTCAACAAAAGCAGGAATGGAACATGAATTCACAGACTTGGATTGACTGGCTGTTGCAGCAATTCTTTTAATGGTTTTGATGCATATATCTGGTATATGCAAAAACCCAAATAATGTATCATCATCTAAATTTCTGTATTATTCCTGTTGAATAGCAAAGCAAAATAGTTGATTTACTAAATGTTTTTAGCAATAATTAAGCCGTGTTAGATTTTGAAGTTTATTAGTTTGATTGTTCTAATCATTTTTAATCTATTTTTTTTGAGTATAACTAGGTTCTCCTTTTGTACTTGAAAAGATTTAGTGAAAGTATTCATATTTGAATATGGTTCTGCATTTCAAATTTTGATCCGTTATAATGCGGGAGTTAATGGGAACGTTATTGCCCCAAGATGGTATGCTTAGAGGTGGTTGTATATTTTTGAAGTTATTGGTTGATAATTTAAAAAGAAAAAAAAAGGACCTAAAAATATTTCCTCTTCTTTTATAACCTTTTCATAGATTAAATTCTCTGCACTGGTAGCCGATCTGAAACATCTTAAGCATCTATTTTAAATATCTTTAAAAAAAAGATTTTATTTGAGAGCGAGAGAGAAAGAGAGTGCGCATGCGAGAGCATGAGTCGGGGGTGAGGCAAAGGGAGAGGAAGAGAGAGAATCTCAAGCAGACCCTATGCTGAGCACGAACCCGTGTTGAAGGGCTTAATCCCACAACCCTGAGATCATGACCTAAGCTGAAATCAACAGTCGGATGTTCAACTGATGGAGCCACCTGGACGCCCCCTAAGCATCTATTTTATTTTTTTTCTAGTAATCAGTCTAGTATTCCAGGTAATCTTAGGAGAAAAAATAAAAATTTCCCACCTGAAGAATGGAAAGAAAAGAACAACTAGTTTTTTAAACCTCTTTAGCTGATAAGTATAAAACCTAAGGGAGAGACTTCTCCCTGTGACTGATGGCACTGAAGCTAGTAAAGTTTTTAAGATCACCAACTCTGGAGTCCTTCATCTGGGTTTAAATCCTGGCTCTACAATGACCTAGGCCAAGTTATTTAATTTCTCTGTGCTTCGGTTTCTAATTTGTAAATTGTGAATAATACCTCTTAAGAATTTTGGGAGGAAAAAATTAGATAACATCTGTAAAGTATTTGGAATAGTCCCTGACTCAGAATAAATGTTTAATAAATGCTTGCTGTTATTACTGTTGGTGGTATTATCACTAGTATCACAATCATGATTTTTACGGAGACTGTTTTGAGTGGTAAGTGGAAATCAGAGTTGCCTGTAGAGTCGGAGTGGACTGCCACCATGAGAAGACAAAACCTTGGCTAGATTTTTAGCACTTTTGTGTATGTACAAGTAGTCCTTGCTTTGCAGTTATGATAATGCACAAATTTATGTTACTTTGGTTTAAATAACAACAGTCCTGCAGCCACATGGTTCAAATTTTTGTTATCATGATATATTAATTATGAGTAATTGCAGAAAGTAATAACTCTGCCGTTAACTCTTCATTTCACGGTCACCACATGAATACAAGATCAGCGACTAGTCACATCACTTCCTTGAAATTCTCTTGAAAATGATAACAGTGCATCTGTTACTTAGCTCACTCCCAGACAGCAAAGTGTGTTGTTGTGTTACCTCCGTAACACTCAGTGATAAACCTGCATAACATTTCATAGATATGGATAAATTGGAAGAGTTGGCCAACAAAGATAAGAGTGCAGCAAAGAAATGAAAAGTGATAATGCTGAAAGTGAAATTGCATATGATCTTAGAAGACTTAGAAATGATGACAGCAGAATAAAGATAGGAAGAGACCTACGTCCTGTATGAAGCTGTGGTGTCAGCCATTCTGAAAAGGTCTGGTGAATATAAAGAGCACAGTAAAGTCACTCTGTCATCTTTAAGTTTCAGTAGGAATAGAAGGCTGCTCAGGGTTGAAATGGAATATTTATTTCTACTTTGGATTAAAGACTGCAATAAAAAAGAAAATTCTACTTAGTTTTGCTAGCATTCAGGCCAAAATTTTAAAGTTAGTTGCCATGTTGAAAGGGAGTGATAATGACAAGACTGGAGATCATGCAGTTTCTTCAGCTGAGTTTTGGAAGACATGTGATATAAGCATGCAATTGAAAACAATCATGCGGGGAGCCTGGGTGGTCGGTTGGTTGAGCGTCCAACTCTTGATTTTGGCTCAGGTCGTGATCTCAGGGTCCTGGGATTGAGCCCCACATCGGGCTCCATGCTCAACAGGGAGTCTGCTTGAGGATTCTCTCCCTCTTTCTCTGCCTCCACCCCCTCACTCACTCACTCACTCCCACACACACAGACCCACACACACAAGCACACACACACATGCACTGCTATCTCTCGCTCTCTCAAATAAATAATCTTAAAAAAATTCATGTATCGTGACGGGAAGCAACAATGAATAGTATGCATGTAGCATGGCAGAACTTTTACTGCACTATACAAATAACTTTGCAGGATTTGAATAGGACATAAATGGAATTATAAAGAAATAGGACCCTGGGAATGTTGACATTGCCACTGTTCAGTGGAATCTACATAGGCAGCCAAAAGAACACAGTGAGGATTAATTTAGCAGCATAAGTAAGGAAAGTGTGATGAAAAGGATGAATGTCCTGGAGGAAATGCCAGCAAAAACTTCACATTAAAGGAACCCTCAGATATTTCATAACATTGAAAGTGCAAAGGATAAAATATTGGAAGCTGATTCAAATTTAGAAAGGAATATGAGTGTTTATCAGGGCATAGGAAAAAAAATGGTTATTCTGTATTGTAAATTATATGAGAAGAAAGCAAGCTCTGTTTGAACTCAATAATTGTTTCCAGAGAAATAAAACACTTTGTCAGTGTTTCTAAGTGCTTTAAATTACAAAGTACTAAATAAATAATAGTTTTACTTTTTTTTTCTTCATTAGTTGTATACTTATAACTGGCAGCAAAGAGTTTTTGAAGTTTTGACAAAAATAAAGATTGCAGAACAATCATAATTGTCCCCACTGATCATAACATCATTTTGCCCAGTTCAGCTTGTGTGGATATTGTCATGGTTCCCCATACTGTGCTTGGTGAGGAATGTCTGTGTATCTATCTCTGCTTGATCCTGTTAGTGAGGGAAAAACAATCCCCGCATTTCTCACCTGGGAGGCTTTTCCAACTGTCTTTGGCTCTTAACTTCTTTAGTGTGAGACTGACTGGATTCTAATTTTTACAAAATTTATTTTTTCGTGTTCTTGGATATTCTGAAAAAGTATGATTGAATTACAGCTTTTCTTTGTATTTCTGTTTACCTCCTTCTGACATACTGTCACTGTTTCATTTTTAACAACAGAAGTTCAGTTAAGAGACAGTGTTCCTTAACAGACATTGGTAGATGCTTGCCTCCTTTCCTTTTCCTTTCTTCTCTTCTTCGTTTTTATCCATAGTCTCTATGGAGGTAGATAGAATCCTAATTATTTGATGGACTGAAGGAAAAGTAAAGCAATTTAGTTTCCTGGTACAGAACATGAACATATCATCTTTGGTTTTTATTACTTTTTTCTATCACTTAAGTCTAAAGCAGTGCTAGATATGCTGTTTTGGTGTTTGTATGGATGGTAACTTGGTATTAAAAACTGTTTAAAGCTCTGTTCTGAGTAGAAACTCAAAGTATTATGGAAGGTTAAGTTTTCTTTTCTTAGTAATAGTGGCAGTTGTAGGGGCATCTGGGTGGTTCAGTTGGTTAAGTGTCTGCCTTCAGCTCAGATCATGATCTCAGGGTCCTGGGATTGAACCCTCCCACCCCCACCCTGTGTTGGGCTTTCTGCTCAGCGGGGAGTCTGCTTCTCCCTCCGCCTCTGCTCCTTCCCCTGCTTGTACACTGTCTCTCTCACTCTCTCAAATAAATAAAGTCTTTAAAAAAAATAATAGTGGCAGTTGTAATACTAATGTATAATTGGGCACTGCTTTATAGTTCACAGTGTACTTTCACCCTGAGGGTTTTTGTTTCACCTTTACATGAACATAGTGAACTTTTAAGCAGATAACATTTGTATTTCGGAACTGTGGAAAGTGAGATGTTGCAGTGTATAACTTGCCCTGGGTCACATGGGGAGTTTATAAACTTTCTGATAGGCTTGGGAGGTGATAGAGTATAATATGTAAAAGATCTGCAGTTTTGGATCATGGACATGGGCTCAAATCTCAGTCGTTTAACTTAATACCCGTGTTGTTCGGACAAATCACTTCTACCTTCATGAAAACTAGTTTGTCATTTCTCATATGCAGGTTGTTTTGAAATGTAAATGTAGCAATATGGTAATGTCTGACTTAAAGCATTAAATAGTATATGCTAGAATTAATGTAATAATATACTATCATTATCTCATTCTCAGGAGGTTTGATTTCAGATTTTGGGCAGTTCAGCTATGTACGATATTATAAATAGTGTTGGGTGTGTATCTTTTTGGCTTTCTTAACATTCTGTACTTACAACGATCCCAGAACTTACCATATCAGGTTGTAGTTCCCTGTTTACTTGTATTTTCCTCCTCTAGTAGACTGTGAGCTGCTTGAGAAAATAGGTGTGATGGCAGTTTTCTACATTATTTATAGAGTTAACAAGAAAAGGTTAAATGCTTTGACTGCCTCAATGAAATAATATTCACATTAGGTGTTGTGGTACTAATAATATCTATCTAATTACTGACACATTATTCCTAATAGACCTTGCTTGTCTCCATAGGAAACGTGATGTGCTTTAATGAAATACAAATTTGGAAATGACTAATACAGCTTGATAGAGAAAGATTGTGCAATTTTCGTGTTGGAAGAACTCCTTAGAATTCATGTGTTATACCTCTCCCATCTTCTGGAAGAGGAAGCAGAAGCTCAGGAGGGTTAGGTGCTAGGGCATCTTGGTGGCTCAGTCAATTAAGTGTCCGCCATTAGCTCAGGTGTTGATCCCGGAGTCCTGGAATTGACCCCCAGCCCTGCTCTCCGTCTCCCTCTGCCTCCCACTTGTGCTGTCCCTCTTTCTCTCTCTCTCTCTCTCTCAAATGGCGAATATATATTTTTTTAAAAGGGGATGTTAGGTGCTTTCTCTAAGGTCACACTACTGGTTGGTGGCAGGATTTTTTTTTTTTTAAGAGTTTATTTATTTGAGAGAGACAGGAGAGAGAGCCTGGGGGGTGGGGGGAAAAGAAGAGGGGGAAGGGAGAAGGACAAGCAGGCTTTGCGCCGAATTTGGAGCCCAACTCTGGGGTTGTCTCACAACCCTGAGATCATCACCTGAGCCAAAATCAAGAGTCGGACTCTTAACTGACTGAGTCACCCAGGTGCCCTGGTGGGAGAATTTTTAATTTATAACCAGGAAAAGAGCAGTACATCAAAGATCATCAGAATAAAGTGGTAGCTGTTGCCATTTAAGGAAAACCTAAACCTCCAAGGCTCTTTTTGGAATAGAATTTAACATGGGAATATTAAAAAAATATAAAATTGTACCAATTTCATCATTTGCCTGCAGTTGCTTGGCAAACAAAATGATAGTAAGTTTTCAAAAAGAGCAAAAAGAAATGTAGGGAGGATGCATACTAAATTGTTAACATTGGTTCTTAGGGGGTCTGTTATTAGCGAGAAAAAGGATAAATTATGTTTTCTTTTTACATTTTGGTATCCATTAACTTTTTACAATGAGTACATAATAGTTTTGTAACTTAAAAATTCTGTAATATAGAAAATTGTTCTTTAAAAAACTGAGAGATACAAGTCAAAGCAAAGCATGTAGGGAATGTGAGAGAAGTCTTCTGTCCTCATTGACTTTTTTAGTTGGGGGGGCCAAATTTCATATCTGAAAAAGAATTCACTTTTTTATTCTTGTTTAGCAAGTATTTAAGGGAATGGTAGAAGAAATAGTACAATGAATTGCATAATTAACATTTATTTGTAGTGTTTATTATAAGAGTTCATAGGAAGATGATAGCAGTATATAGTAATTATTAAAATTATGGATATTTGGGTATTCTTTCTTTTGTAGTAGATTACATTTTGTTAAGTGGCACAGTAATATGTTTGGAAAGTTATCTTCAGAGCTCAGTGACTTTAATCTGTGTCATGTACTTGGTTAGTTTTGGATGCCAGAAGAGAGCCTTGAGCAAGGTATCCTAAAGTACTAGCAGGAAGTTTATATTATTTTACCACTTACTAGAGTCATATTGGGATAGGACTTATCTTGTTCGTGGAAGAACAAGTTATGCTAGTAGAAAAGTAAACTTTTGGAACATAACAAGGATTAGATTATGTAGTGACATGTCAGTTGTCAATATTTTGAAATTTAAATAATCTTAACATATTTAATTTATTTGCATTCCATACTCCTGTGTGAAATGTTCCATAGCATATTTTTAAATGTTGGAAAACTATAATAAAAACACTCTAGTAAGTGTGGATATGCGTAGTTGGCAGAGGGATACTGAAGACAGATCACATTGCCTCTAGCTTTACAAGATCTGTTTAAGAGGCAAAAGAATTTGAGTATATTGTTGGATTTCTCTGGACTGTACTTTTCTTACTAAAAAGCAGAATTAATAATAACCTAACAAATATGAAAATGTTGGATTTAGCAGAATTTTAGAGCTCATGAAAATCCTTCACAAATACAGTACTAGGGGATGTAGTAGATGGGGTTCCTAAAGCTTCTATAGCATCAGGAAGCACAGAACAAATATTTAATTGTATATATAGTATGTTGGATAATATCTTCACTAATACAATGGCACATTTAGTAATGAGTTTCATATAACTTTTTTTCAAACTTAGGATATAATAAATTTTAACAGGCTACTCAGTGAAAATGACTGTTGAAGGCCAGGGTAATTGTTTCTGTTAATCTGGCTTGATACAAAGAGTGAGCACAGTCTTATTATTATTTTTTTTAATCTCCTTTTTTTTTTAATTGGGGTAGTTGATTTTGACTTATATGTTTGAAATAACTCCAAGGCAAATGAAGTCTCGCTTCTATGTAGAAACCAGTTCCTATCTCACTACTGTATTTTGTTTCAGTCAATAATTTGTGGCCATTTTTATCACAGTTTCTGATGATTGGTAACCTTTTACATGCAGAAATAAAGAGCTGGGAATTTAGATAATTTATTTCTATGCAATTTTATTATGTATCTTAATTCTTTTTTATGGTGTTTCTTTTAAAAAGCTAAAGCTATTTGTAATAACAGAGCTCAGATTGTGTAGTTATTATAAAAAGGCTTTTTGCTCACTGGGCTTTTATTATATTCTTGATACCTTATTTGTCCTTTTTTTTCCCCCCAATATTTTCAGATGTTTTGGAATGTTATTAAGCCCAGGTCGAAACGTGAAGAACAGTGACATGCATTTACTGGATATGGTAATGATAATCTTAAGCACATTAACCAAGTATAGATGATAGTTAATTTATATTTTAGAAGTATTTTCTATTTTAAAATTTTGTCATATTGTCAAAATTGTTTCTAACTTTTCATCTGTATGGTAGTAATAATTTTGGAAACCCAAACTTAAAATTACTTATGAGGGAGAGATTTAGAAAAATTTCCATCAAAAAGTCATATGCAGATTGAAAGCAAATAAAAGGATAGTGTTATGACAATGTCCATTTATTCATCTGGTTGGGTTCTTAGGAAGATATCTTTTCTTTGAGCCAAAAATAACAAGTACATGATTTTAACAGGCATATCCAGAGTGAATATAGTGCCTTTCATTTATTTTAATGCACTGTTATTAATTTGAGTACGGTGATGAATGCTTTTGTTTTCTTTAAAGCATTTCCCTTCCTGAATTTATCTTCCTTTATTACCTGTCCTTAGCAAAGTATATTTATTGTAGGATTGGTATTTATTTAAGGAATTTTCTTGAAGGTTAATATATATTTGAGAATTGGTATTTGATATAAAAATAGCAAATTATCTTAACTTTTAAACAGGAAATACCTTCTATATTGCACTTAATGAATATATTTACCTTGTGATTTAGAAATGTTGTAGGAAAGTCATCTTAGAGTATCAAGTAAGTTTAAAATAGTAAAATATAAAGTGACTTAACTGGGATTTTAATACTTAGTGATAGCAAGCACAACATGTTTTAATCTTTTCAGCTGAGTTCTGAAAATGTCAATTAAATATCACCAATTATATCATTTTTTTCATGGTAATGTCACATTGATTTTCTAATGGTCCTACTGGAAATGGTTTTTTCAGCCTTTTTGAGCACATAATTGTGTGCCAAGCATTGTGTGGAGTGCTGGGGTTATAGATACAGTAAAACATAGCTCTTAGCATCTGTGGGTTTATAGATTTGTGATGAAAACAGATCTCTTAAGTATGTAACTATGGCAGTGAGGTAAGTGCTCTCCTGGAGTTGATACAGTGAGCCAGAGATATAGAGAAAGCATTTCAGAAAAAGGTAAGGTTAAAGACAACCAGATACAGTGAATGTGAAAACAGATTAGCTATTGATCCACCTCTCTTCCATCCTTCTTTACAACATATCAGTAATAAAGTAGTTTTACCTATGGCAAGCCATAGCATTTTCAGTCCTGAAAATTCCATGAGGAGGCAGTTCAGGGACATTTAATGCTTACGAGTACCTAGGTCTTAGTCATGGTCTTTCAGAGTTTAAAAGATTAAGGTGTATCAGTGGCAGAGATTTTTTTTTTCCATAAAACCTAAATGCAGATTATAGAATTACAGATTGGCATGAACTTCTGAGGCCCCTGGTCTTGAGTGTCTTACTTGAAGAGTAGTCCTCCACTTTGAAGAGTCCATATTGAAATCAAAGGGCTCATCAGCATTGAAGCTCTGTTCAACAAATAGTTGGTAAAAGTGGGAGGGTTTATATTTGCAGTTATCAGGAGTTGTGATTTGTTACTGATCTTTGTGCTATCTTAATACATGATTATTGAGCTTTGGCTAGACTACATTTCATAAAAAGGAACTTACTACCTTTTAATGAAGACTGTGGGACAGTTCTGGTTATTATAAAGTTATTTCTTTGTAATCACCAGAAATCATATTCCTTATAACTTTGCCTAATTAGTCTTAGTTCTGTCCTCTAGAGCAAGATGTTATGTTCTTCTGACTTGTTCAAATATGTGAACACTTCGAAAACAAATTTCACTGTCTTACACTTGATTCTGACAAACTTTGAAAAATCCTGCAGTTATATTTAATTTCGGAATTTGTGAGACTTTTCTATTTATCTTGAATAATTTTTAAGCAATGCTGACTTTTCTTCCCTTTGAATATTTTCTAATAAGATGAATTGAGACTTTTTATAAATTTATAAATTTAGTTTAATATAAGATCTACATGAAAGAGAAAGTCATATTTATAAATGAAAAAATATTTCTTAGCAAATATATCACTTATATATATATATAGTATATAAACAAAATCATCTATAAATAAAATTGGGTTTTGGGGGGATACAAATAACAGATTCAGTTTTCTTCCAGTAGTGAGAATATTTTTGGTGAAGATACTTGTAAGAATAAGGAAATGAAAATTTTTGATCCACAGCCGTTGATACTGTTGGTGAGAAAAAATTTTCCTCTACCCTTCAAGGTTCTTTTGGCTGTTCTAAGAATTAAATTGACAAGAGACAGATTAGCAGGAGAAGATTCAATTTAATTATGTATGGGGACTCCATAAGAATATGATGCCTAGAGGCAGTCAGACAATGAGGCTTATATGCCATTCTAAGCTAAGGAGAAGGGGTAGAAGTTGGGGACTTCAAAGGGAAGGAAGACAATTCAAAGAAGATGAAAAAAAGTAAATGTTTGGCAAACAAGTGTTTGGGAGACCACTCAGAAACAATGGGACATATGCATTTTAACAAATAGCCGTTGCCAATTTCCTCTCTGACTACCTGACCTGCTTTATTTTATACTGTAGTTATGTGGTGACCATAAGGGGGGAGGTCAAAGGTTCTTCTTCAGCCTTTTTTTTTTTTTTTTTTTTTTTAAATAAGCAGCCTAAAAATAACCCACATGCCAAAGAGATACATTTTGGGTGGCAAAGTTTGCTTCCCTATAGTACCTAGGGAAAGCCTAATAGCAAGGTACCAAGAAGAGCTGAAAACTCAGTAGAGCTCAGTGTCTTGGAACTGGAATGCAATTTAAAAGTCCTAGAAATGCCTCAGAAAGCTTGTGTATCTTTACAATTAATCATTTATTGACACTAGACTAGTCAATGAACTCACAGTTACAAATACGTTTACACTGTAATCCAGTATGCTTGTAAATCTGTATGTGTGAAAAAAAGCAGAAATAAGATTTTCATGAAACAGTTCTTACTCCTTATGCATGTAAGGAACTCTGCTATTTTTCTTCTACTTGATTAAAAAGTCTAGTCGTAATCCACTAAATTGACTTTACGATCCACAAATGGATCACAAACTGCTGTTTAGAGAACTGACAGGCTAATGTTTTCCAGAGTTGGTATCATTTCGTTTTGTTTTCTTTGCTGGATACTTACAGGCATAGACCATGGCTTAGAGTAGGCTCATATTTGCTTAATGAATGGATGGATTAGCATGAACTTACATTTTTCGTTTTTTTTTAAGATTTTATTTATTTATTCGACAGAGATAGAGACAGCCAGCGAGAGAGGGGACACAAGCAGGGGGAGTGGGAGAGGAAAAGAAGCAGGCTCATAGCGGAGGAGCCTGATGTGGGGCTCGATCCCATAACGCCGGGATCATGCCCTGAGCTGAAGGCAGACGCTCAACCGCTGTGCCACCCAGGCATCCCACATTTTTCATTTTTTTCTGTGTATTTTGTCTTTTCAGTATCATGTGTCTGCTTTATGACACTGTCTGGCTACTTGACCTTAGCTTAAGCTTGCTCATCACTTGAGAGTGGTTCATCTGTGGCTTGCTATAGGATTCTCTGGCCTTTGTCTTATGGCTTTTCTGCCTGTGTTCCCACTACAAACTGCCACATTCTGTCTATATTTCCTAATCTGTTTTCCTAAGAGGAGGGCATCTAGTGGTTCCACCTGGCCTAGTTTGGGCAGAGACCTTTGTTGTCCAGATGTCCCTTACCTGCTGTGCCTGATTTTGTTAGCCCTGCTTGTGGTGGGGGCAAAGGAGTCAGGAAGAACTCTTCAGCAAAGATAAAGAAGGATTTTTTTTTTTTTTTAAGATTTATTTATCTTAGAGGTAGAGTAGAGCAGGGGCGGGGCAGAGGGAGAGGGAGAGAAATCCTCAAGCAGCCTCCTCTCTGAGCATGAGCCTGACTCGGGGCTTGATCTCACAACCCCAAGAGAGTTGGACACTCAACCGACTGAGCCACCCAGGCGCCCCAGGAAGAATCTTTATAGAGGCTGGGAGCAAGCCAGGCTGTATGGTGGAAATGTCTAGTTCAATAACAGAAATGCCATACTTGATGAGGAGAAACTTTTATTGAGGGCTTTTGATGTATAAGACAGTATTACTGTGGTGGTGTATTGTGAGGACTGCAAAGACCTAAAGCGATGGTTGTTGAATTAGGCTATTTTGGTAATAAGGAACAAAGATCCATTTAGAGCACCTTAGAGACAGAAGAGATTATTGATCTTCATGAAATCATACCTAAGGTCTCTGCTATCTAGACTCTTCTGTCTGCCTCACCTCCCCCCATGGGCTCACTCGTTCTTTGAGCCTCTTTTTAGCCTGGGTTCCTGTTTTTTTTCCATGGCTGCCCCTGCCCCCAGGCCTCTGGTGCTTGCCCCCCTCTCTTTCTGTACCTCCTTCCCCGTCTCTGCCTCCTTCCTTCCTTCTGTCTCCCCTTTCTCCTTCTCTCATCTTTTCCGCCTTGTCCTCCTCTCTTCCTCCCTGCTTTTTCTCTGCCCTTCTCTCCCTGTTCCTCACTTTTCCTCCCTCCTTCCTGCCTCCCAGTATCTGCCTGTGTGTTTGGACTGCATGATTATTTTTAATGAATTTTTTGTTTGTTTTCTCCATTTCTGTCTTACCACTTAGCAGTTTCCTAAAACTCTGCTGTTTTTATATATTCTTTCCTGCTTTATAATTTCCATTACCTTATCACTTCATTTGATGTGTGGCCTGTCAGGGCCCGATTTCTTATTAAAATCTTTCAGCTCCACTGCTAACTGCCCACTTTCCTTGGTATTTGTCAATTGAAAGAAATATTTTGATTGGATTAGCTCATCATTTTGGACTCAAGCACAGCACAGCTTTTTCCAGAAATGGATTGGGTTTTTTGGGAGGTCAGATGCCCATTCTTGTTCTGAATGGGATTCTAATGAGAAGGTAGAAAGAATAAGCATAGGGAGGGAGAGAGGAAGGGATGGAGAGAGAGATGGAGACAGAGAATGAAGGTGAATATATGAATGTGGTGAAGGTGGTGTGTGAGTTTCCTTTACGTGGCCTTGAATGTATTTTATCTCCAGAACTCAGGGTTCCCATACTCAGGCTGACAGTTTGAGTGGTGAAATACCACCAATACACTAGGAAAATATACACTGTAATTACCAAACGACTGAAATAATTTTGTAGGGTTTCAGAGAAGCATCTGTGTGGGGATAAAACTGAAAAAAAAGTTTTTCTCTTTGTTTTCGTCTGACCCTTTCAGCACTCTCTCCATAATATGAGGAAATGGCTACAGAAACTGTTAAGTACTGTGGATAATACTCTTTTGCACATGCACATACTTGTATGCTGTGTGCTGTTCTCCTGTGGCAACACCTCTAACTACAACCCCCTTCCCATTCCACCCCACGCACATACATACCACACAGCTTTATGGGATCCTGCTTTCACTATAGGGGCTGCTTGCTGCTTCAGTGAGAGTCAGGAGTGCTCTCAGTGGACATCTTAAGGGGTGGAGGAGATAAAGAAGGGGAGAAGGACAGAAGGGAAGGAGGGAGCAAGTAAAAAGGTAAAAGGGAGACAGTTAATCAACTTGGGTGTTGATTACAAACCTTTGTCTCCTAGCCGTGATTACTGATCATAAGAAAGTATACAAATATCTGATAATAGGTAATAGAAAAGTTTCAACTTTGAGAGGTGTTGTGATAAAGTAAATTAATATTTTAAGAATATATTATAAATTAGAGCATTGAAAGAAAAATACTAACCGCTTTTCCTTTGATTAGCTATTAATTCAGTTAAAATATCTTCATTGAGATCTATGCTATAGTTTTAATAGAAACTGGACACACTTGTATGCTTAGGTATGTGAAATTTTGACAAGCAACCTAAGATAAAGTCAAATATAACTTCATACCAATATTATGTTTTTGTGAGTCAGCATATAAAGGTATACCTCCTTTTATCCAAGAGGTATTGCCTCTAAATAGAAACTCTGAAGAAACCTGTAGAATTTAATATTGAAAGAAATGCTTTTGTAGGGTGACAAAAATTTTACCAAAAAAAAAAAAATCCCATTTGATCGTAAGTCCAAGCTTTATAAGTAAGATATAATTTAAAATGGTGATTTTCTTGAAGTTTATATTCCCAGTGATTTTTGTCTGAACTTCTACAGGAATCCATGGGAAAGAGCTATGATGGGAGGGCTTATGTTATTACTGGCATGTGGAACCCCAATGTACCAATATTTCTGGCACTTAATGAAGAAACCCCAAAAGGTAAATTTTCTCATAGTATTCATTATTATTTGCTTTAAATTTTACATTATGGTCAATGTTATTTTGCTGTGTTTTTTAGAATTCTTGTGCTTATTTAAAATGAAATTATTCTTATTTAGATTTTAAAGTTTTTTTTTTTTAAATACTTTTTGCATTTATGGGGAAAACCTCTACTACTCAAAAGAATCTTCCCCAAAGACATGTGAATTAGTTTTATTAGATTATGTAGAAGGTATTTGGGGTGTGTGTTTCATATGCTGTCATAGAGTTATTTTATTTGGGGGTAGTGATGGAAGAGTATGAAAGAAATGGTGAAAGCAAATTCTGGAATTTTGCATATCTTTGATAACTATTCTAACTCTTTTTTCCTCATTGTAGATTACTTATATTTTTTTCATTTTTTGAATGTTCCAATCTTTTGACCTTTGGGATCTTAGTAATGTATATTCAGAATTTTATTTGTGGTAAACTCTTTTTCCTAGTTGTTTACTTTTTCATTTTGTTTGACATGTCTAATGTTAAACAGATAAATTTATGAGTGGCAAATAGTACATTTGTCATTCTTCCTATTGTGTTTATTTTTATTCCTACTTTGGCCAGATATCTGGTAATTGTCTATGTTTTTTATCCCTCTGTCATCTGTCCTTAAACTAAAATTTAAATTTTTACCTCATGAGTTATAACTAAAGTTACGTTATACTAAAGGCTTTACTGTGATTCAACCAATAATTATTGAGAAAATAATGGATCAGTTGGCTTGATCTTTCATCTAATATTAGTTATTTTATACCCACAGTAGATTTTTGGTTAAAGACGAGAGCATTAGTGAATACAGATACGGAAATATATTAATGAGCATTAAATGGTAATTAATAAATCTCCTTAACAAGAGTGTATACCAGTTCCATAAATTGCGTGCATTTGATCATGCATCTATCTATTTCGCAATGAGGGCTAAAAAGAGAGAAAAATAATGATGATTATATAGCCTTTCATGTATTAGGGATAAATAATTTTTACACCCACAGTTGTAAATTCTGGAGACAGGCTTGTAAAGACCTTCTGTCTTATAATCATTCAGAAAGTAAACATGAAAATGGGAAAAATAAGCCAGTTGGTAATTTTGAAGAATAAAATATAGGAACTTCAAATAGTAAGTTAAAAGCAATTTTTATCTATTTTTAATGTAACACATTGTTCAATTTAATTTTGTTTTTTAATACATATTTGGTCTTCTATTTTTTCTTTTTCTTTTTTTTAAAGATTTTATTTATTTATTTGGGAAAAGAGAGTGAGTGAGCACATGATGGGGGACAGGAGGGCAGAGGGAGAGGGAGAAGCAGACTCTCGCTGCGTGGAAAGCCCAATGAGGGGCTCGATTCAAGGACCCTGAGATTATGACCAGGGCTGAAGGCAGACACTTAACCAGCTGAGCCACCCAGGCGCTCCTGTTTGGTCTTCTATTAAAGGATAATGTATTTTAAAGTTCATTTCTTCTATTAAAATGAACTTAATATAATACTATATTAAAATAATATATTTTTAAAAGGATTTTATTTATTTGACAGAAAGAGAGCACAAGTAGGCAGAGAGGCAGGCAGAGGGAGAAGGAGAAGCAGACTCCCATTGAGCAGGGAGCCTGATGTGGGGCTCAATCCCAGGACCCTGGGATCAATGACCTGAGATGAAGGCAGACGCTTAACTGACTGAGCCACCCAGGCGCCCCTTAAAATAATATTCTTGGGGCGCCTGGGTGGCTCAGTTGGTTGGGCGACTAGCTCTTGGTTTCTGCTGAGATCATGATGGTCTCATGGGTCATGAGATTAGGCCTGTGTGTGGCTCCAAACTCAGGGGGAGCGTGCTTGGGATTTTCTCCCTTGGCTCTCCTCCCCCTTGTGTGTGCATGTGTGTGCATGTGCCGTCTCTCTCAAATAAGTAAGTCTTAAAAAAATATTCTTATCCAAAAGCTAATGTATTTTAAATTTGAAATTATTTCATATGGCACAAAAAATACTGACCTGATTTCTAAAATTTCTAAATGATATCCTTGAGATTATAAATTACTCAGAGGATTCATGAATGAGAGTTTGATATTTTTTACAGAATAAGTTGAAGCTCTGGAGATGAAATGTCTTGGATTTTTTCACTATACCACCAAGTTGTGTATTCTATTTTACCTTTTGTGTTATTGTCTCTTACACTTTGATAGTGCTCTCCTTGGACTGCCAGGGCAAGTACAGTGCCTAGAGAATCCTTGTTTCTCTTGAATTGGCTGTAGAATTTATTTAGTAAGAATGTAATAATTTTTTTGTTGAATTTGATATTAATAGAAGTGTAGTTGATCTGTATAAACGTTGCATAATACTTTTAAAAAACATTGTCAAGGTTTCTTCTAATGATGGGCTTGGTTATTTGAACTTTAACTGAGAACTAAAAATGCTGGACAAAATGAATTTTAAAAATATTTTAGAAGTAACAAAGAAATGACAATATGGATTAGCCAAACCATAGATTGGAAAACCCAATGAGGGGTGCCTGGCTGCCTCAGTCAGTAGAGCATGAGACTTTTATTCTCAGGGTCAAGAGTTCAAGCCCCATGTTGGACATGGATCCTACTTAAGAAAGAAAAAAGAAAGAAAAAAACCTGCTGAATCTCAAGCAAGATAAATAAAATAAAACTCATATTTCAGCCTATCATAGTGAAACTAAAGAAAACCAATAGACACTAGCCTAGAAGATTCTAGATTCATATTAAAGGAAGGCTGTGGCCAAGTAAACATTTTAAATAACTGAAATTTGGACTGATAACACAATACTGTTGCCTAAAACTAATTGCCAGGGCTCTGCTATAGATCTCTAATTGTACAGAACTATTTCATCAGAGCCTTAGTGATTTTCCTGAACATACAATGAGGGGACAGTGAGGATACTGACAGATCTCCAGGGACTTCCCTTAAATCATACAGCATTGAAATATTCATTTAAAATAACATTTTCCTGTACAAATTTAACAGTAAAGGGAGAGCGTCTCTTCTGATTTGACAGTCCTTCCCATGCAACTCACCAAAGTGAATAATTTCTTGTCTCTTTTTATTATAGGAAAGGGCAAATCTTTGTGAATTTCTAGGGGTTTCCTGGGAAATTTGAAAGATAGTTTTAGTGTAAAAGACATTTTGAACATTTTACCTTATTTTTTATATTAAGGACCTGATTTGGAGAAGGAAAAAGTAAGGTGTCAGAGGAGATTTTGACGATTGATTTCGATAGGATCACGAGTACTGAGAAACATATTTGGAAAACGTGGTTTACCTATTTAATCAAAATGACAATACAACATTTAAATTAAACATAGATGGTACCATGATTGGAAAGAACCTTATTTTTTTCATTAAGTGGGAAAACTTTGTTTTCTTGAATAATCAAGTTAACAATAAAGCCAGCATAACATACAGGAAGTTCCTACCGCAGATAAACGAGTGTACATGACTGTGGCAGTGGATATGGTCGTCACAGAGGTGGTGGAGCCTGTGCGCTTTCTTCTGGAGACGGTTGTCCGCGTGTACCCTGCGAACGAGCGATTCTGGTATTTCAGCAGGAAGACTTTCACAGAGACTTTCTTCATGAGGTTGAAACAGGTAGGACCTTTTGTTCTTTGCCTATAATAACCTATATGTATTTTTTCTATTCTTTTTTAACACCAAGATAATTTCTTAAGTAGTGATAAAAAGTGATAAAAGTTTTTCAAGTAATGAAGTGATATACTCAACCAGTAGAATATTTGAAAAATCTACATCTAGGTTATGTAAATTTAAAAAAACCCCCAGCTCGTGTAATAGTTTCGTACTTTTTCACTAGAAACTTATACTGTGTATCTGTGAGGTATCCACATGCTTAATAGAAATACTGATTTATATATATAAAACAACATTCCTTTATATATAATTATTTACAACCAAAAAGACAGGGCCCAGAAATAGCATATCTTTATAAAGTTACAATGAAAAAAATTTCCAAGTAATACCTGGGATTTATTGTCGTAGTTGTTTCTACCAAATTATTATATGAATACATGGTGTGACCTCTCAGTAAGATCATAAAATTATTTTGATACAAAATTAATGAAAGTGGAGTTTCTATGACATCCCTAAATTAGGCAATGTTAGTAGGTAAAATACATGATTTTTGTTTTGTAGTGAAGGAAGAAGGACAGTGAAAAATAATTCGAATTCTAATAGTGTCTATTTTATGAAATGAGGGTAAAATGTTCTATTTGAATAATGGAAATCCGTTATATACTACTTAGTACTGCCATTTCCCAAATTTAATAATGCTTGCTGCTTCATAGATTATAATATGAGAAATGTAATGTGATAAAAGCAAGTATCAGCACAGTGAAAAATAAAGAAGCCGCTTACTCATTTTCATATAAAAAAAAAACTTGTTGCTCAGTTAGGCCTCATATAATACATATTCTGAAATTACTTTTTTGTCTTTCATGAAATTTTATTAGAGTGGTGGTTTGACACAACTTTTATTACTATTTGGATTATTTCCTTTTTTTGTAGCATATTCTAGTCAAGATTATATGAACAGTATTCAAAATTTTTAGCCTCCTGAGTATCTTTCCATATTTTAGTATGGAATATTTTCCTCCCTCCCTCCCTTCTTTTCTTTGCTTTTAGCTTAATTGTTTTAACTATCGAAGAATTCACTTGTCATTTTGAGCTGAAGGATTATTCAGAGTTGTGTAAGAGCAAATAAAGGCTCTATATAGAAAGTGGTTATCATTCTTCCCAGTGACCATTAATAAATTATGATGTGTATTCTTCCTCCTTGAGACCTGATAAAAGTTGGCTTCTTCCCATATCTATCTCTCTATGTATCTTCCCATATCTGTAGATCTATATCTGTATCTTCGTGCGTGTGCACACACACACACGACAACATAAACAAGAGTACTAAGATTTATATACTTACATACATTTCAAGAATACATGTATTAGATTTTTATAATTAAATGTATTTTCATATTTTAAAAACTACTGATGTTGAGTGAGTAGCAAGTAATAAAACATTAAAAATACTGCACAAGGTCATTTCATGTTGAATTAAGATTAAATCAGATTTACTTGTAGTATTCAGCTCTACTAAATGTGAGACTGATTTATTTTTTATGTTTATTTTTTTTTATTGTGCTGTGAACAATTTTATGCCACAGTATTAGAAAATGTAGATGAAATGGACAAAATCCTCAAAAATACAGTTTATCAAAATGATGGACATGGGAATAAATAGAAAATCTGTATTGCCATGTGTATAAAATATGTTGAATATGCAATTAAAATTTTTCCCACAAAGTGAACTCTGTCAATGCCTCCAAACACGTGTTCTACACACTTATGAAATACACAAACACAAACACACGGACACAGAGACATGTGAACATACACGCACACATACATGCACATACCAAGCTACACAGGCTTCCCCTGAGAATAGAGAAGGAAGGAATACTCCCTAAACACATTTTATCAGGCCAGAAAACAAATTGACATGAAAACCTGACAAAGAAACTACAAAATGGAAAAAACCACAGTAATCTCTCTCACATGAACTCAGATGTAGATTCCTAAACAAAATAATTGCAAACAAGATTCAGCAATTTATAAAATGGATAATTATATATCATGACCATGCAGGTATGGTTTTTTAAAAGTTTTTATTTAAATTCCTGTTAGTTAACATACAGTGTAATATTAGTTTCAGGTGTACAGTGTAATGATTCAACACTTGGCATACATCTGGAACTCATTACAAGTGCACTGTGAGACTGATTAAAATGAATATCAAATATGAAGGAGATGGTTTCTGACTTCAGTGGTATAATCTTGTTCAAGAAAAAGTGTGGAAAGCTATGGAGACTGAAGACGTGCCTGTCCTGAGCAGAAATAATGAAAAGGAAAAAATGGAAATCTAGAGAAGTTAAATGAATTATTAAAATTTATATGGATAATTATTTCAAGAGCTGAGACTATAACTCCTTACTGGAAGTCACACTATGCTGCTGTAAGGCTAAGCTAGTTTCTTTCAATATTTCAGAGATGGGTTGGTTTGTGGCTATCGATAATAATTTGGAGGTGTTAATCTAGACTAGACAACATTGGTAGAAAGAAGGAATTAAGTGAGCATTTAACGCAGGTCCAGGTTACCTTAGAAACTCTCCTTCCAGGCCAATAAAGGATTCTGGGACGACTGGATTTGCTGAATAACCCCAGAACTAGTCCTCTGCTCAAACAGGATTAGATCAGATTCCTGGGGGTTGATAAACCAGATGGGATTCCCTATACCCAAATTAAACATCATTTTCCTGCTCTCAAATACAGCAGGAGTTTATCTGTAGGCTAAGGGATGTATGGAAAGTATGACTTACACTAGTGTTCATTCAGGGTCAAATGGCATTTTCACTTCATTTTCTACTCACAGGTGTGAAGAGAGCATGGAGGAAGGGGACTGAATCTAGGGGCTCTGGGAAAATTTCCTAGAGACAGCCCTTTGACCTGAGGCCTGACAGGAATAGAATTCAGTTAAAGTAGGGAAAAGTATCTGCAAATGCCCAGAGAGCTGGAAAGACTAGGGAACACAGAAGAGGGGAGAACAGTAGGTGATGATGAGAAGAAGCTAGGTCCCTGATCACATGAGGCTTTGTAGTCCATGGTAAGAGTTTTTTCTAAATCAGCTTTGTCGAGGTATAATTAGCACACAGTACAGTGCACCCATTTTAGTTGTGTATTTTGATGAGTTGGGCAGATTTGTACACTTGAATAACCACCATTAAAATTAAGATAGACAACATTTCTATCACTCTGAAAAGTTCCATTGTGCCATCCCAGCCGTCCTCCCCAGGCTCAGCCTCAGACAAGCAGTAATCTTCTTTCTGTCATTATACATTAGAATTGTCTTTTCTACAGTTTCATGTAACTGAAATTGTACGGTCTGTACTCTTTTGTGTAAGGCTTCTTTCATAGAACAGTGTTTTTGAGATTCATCCATGTTGTGTCAGTAACTTATTCCTTTTTATTGTGACACGATAGATCTTCCTAAGGATATACCACAAGTTGTTTAGCCATTTCTCTCTTGGGAATATGAGTTGTTTCCAGTTTTTGGCTAGTATGGTTAAAGCTGCTATGTACATGTCTTTGTGTGGACATAGGTTTTCATTTATCGTGGATAGATAACTAGAAGTGGAATTGCTGTGTCATATGGTAAGTGTATACTTCATAAGAAACAGCCAAACTTTTCTGAAGTGCTTGCTCACTTTATTTCACTCTGGCAATGTATGTGTATTCCAATTTCTCCTCATCCTTGCCAACACTTAGTATTATTAGTCTTTTAAATTTTTGCTGTTCTTATGGATGTGTAGATGTGACTCATTTCCGTGTTAATTTGCATTTCACATAATGATTTTGAGCTTCTTGTGCTTATTGTTCATTTATGTATCTTCATTATAAAATATTCAGATTTTTTGCCCATATTTTGTTTGTCTTACTGAGTTGTAAGAGTTCTTTATATATTCTGATTAGGACTTTTGTCAGATACACTTATTCCAAATATTCCCTCCCCCAACAGTGGTTTGCCTTTTTAGTTAACAATGAGTTTTGAAGAGCTGAAGTTTTTAATTTTGATGGCTGTATTTATCAATATTTTATTGTTTGTGCATTTTGTGTCACATCTAGGAAATCTCTGCCTTAAGGTTGTGAAGATGCTCTCTCTTATGTTTTCTTCTAGAGATTTATAGTTTTAAGCCTATGATCCATTTTGAGTTAATTTTTATGTATGGCATGAAGTAAAGCTTGAGGTCCTCTTCCCACATCTTTCTCACGTGGATATCCAGTTCTATTATCATTTGTTGAGAAGACTGTCTTTTAGCTACTGAATTAGCTGTTAACCTTTGCCCCAAATTAATTGACCATTGATTTGTAGGTCTGTTTCCTGGACTCTATATCCTGTTCCATTGATCTTTAGGTCTTTTTTGTATGAATAACACACAGTCTTGACCACTGTAACTTTTTAGTAAATTTTAAAGTCTGGTATTGTAAGATTTCTGATGTTTTTCCAAGTTATTTTGTCTCTTTCACATTTCTTGCATTTTCATCTGAATTTTAGTATTAGTTTGTCAGTTTGTAGAAAAGTGTCTGCCCTGATTTTGATTAGAATTGCCTTATATCTGTGTATCACTTTGGAAAGACTTGCTATCTTAACAATATCCAGCCTTTTTCATATATGAAAAGCTCACAGCTAATATCATTCTTAATGGGGAAAAAGTGAGAGTCTTTCCTTTAAGGTCAGGAACAAGACAAAAATGTCCACTCTCACCACTTTTATTCAACATAGTATTGGAAGTCATAGCCGCAGCAATCGTACAACAAAAAGAAAGAAAAGGCATCCAAATCGATAAGGAAGAAGTAAAATTTTCACTATTTGCTGATGACATGTTACTCTACATAGAAAACCTTCAAGACTCCACCAAAAAACTGCTAAAACTGATAAATGAACATTTTTTGGTAAAGTCACAGGATACAAAACCAACGTACAGAAATCTCTAGCATTTCTGTACACCAATAATGAAGCAGCAGAAAGAGAAATTAAGAAAACCATCCCATTTACAAATTGCACCAAAAATAATAAGTTACCTAGGAATAAACCTAACCAAAGAGGTGAAAGACCTATACTCTGCAAACTGTAAACCACTGATGAAAGAAATTGAAGATGACACAAAAAAAAGGGGAAGACATTCCATGCTCAGGGATTGGAAGAACAAAGATTGTTAAAATGTTTGTACTATCCAAAGCAGTCTACATATTTAACACAATCCCTATCAAAATACCACCAGCATTTTTCACAGAACTAGAACAAACAATCCTAAAATTTGTGTGGAACCACAAAAGACCCTAAATAGGCAAATCAGTCTTGAAAAAGAAAAGCATAGCTGTAGGCATCAAATTCTAGACTTCAAGTTATATTACAAAACTGTGGTGATCAAGATAGTATAGTACTGGCACAAAAACAGAAACATAGATCACTGGAACAGAATAGAGAACCCAGAAATGGACCCACATTTACAGGTCAGTTAATCTTTGACAAAGCAGAAAGAATATCCAATGGGAAAAAGACAATCTTTTCAACAAATGATGCTGGGAAAATGGACAGCAACATGTTGAAAGAATTAAACTGGAGCACTTCCTCACACCGTACAGAAAAATAAATTAAAAATGGATTAAATACCTTAATGTGAGACCTGAAACCATACAAAATTCTAGAGAGAACACAGGCAATAATGTCTCTGACATCGGCTATAGCCGCTTTTTTCTAGATAGGTCCCTGAGGCAAGGGAAGCAAGAGCAAAAATGAACTATTGGGACTGCATCAAAATAAAAAGCTTCTTCTCAGTGAAGGAAGCAATCAATGAAACTAAAAGGCAACCTATGGAATGAAAGAAGATATTTGCAAAGACATGTCTCATAAAGGATTAGTATCCAAAATATATGAAGAACTGATATAACTCACCCCCAAAAAACAAATAATCCAATTAAAAAATGTGCAGAAGACATGAACATTTTTCCAAAGAAGACATACAGATGGTCAACATACACATAAAAGATGCTCATCATTTATCATCAATGAAATGCAAATCCATACTACAATGAATACCACCTCACACCTGTCAGAATGGCTAAAATCAACAACACAAGAAACGGGTGTTGACAAGGACGTGAAGAAGAAGGAACCCTGTTACACTGTTGGTGGGAATCCAGACTTTGCAGCCCCTGTGGAAAACAGTATTGAGGTTCTTCAAAAAGTTAGAACTACCCTATGATTCAGCAATCGCACTACTGGGTATTTACCCAAAGAATACAAAAACACTAATTCAAGGGGATACGTGCACCCGTATGTTTTTAGCAGAATTATTTGCAATAGCCAAGATATGGAAGCAGCCCAAGTATCTATCAGTTAAGGAGTGGATAAAGAAGAGGTGGTATGTATACAATGGAATATCATTCAGCCATAAAATAGAATGAAATCTTGTCATTTGCAACAACATGGATGAAGCTAGAGAGTATAATGCTAAGTGAAATAAGTCCAGGACAAATACCATGTGATTTCACTTATATGTGGAATTTAAGAAACATAACAAATGAACAAAGAGAAAAGAGAGAGACAAACGAGAAACAGACTCTTAACTCTAGAGAGCAAACTGATGGTTTCCATAGGGAAGGTGGGTGAGGGGATGGATGAAATATGTGTTGGGGATTAAGGAGTGCGGTTGTCATGTCGAGAACCAGGTGATTAAAAATAAAAACTTAAAAAAAACCCAGTATCAAGCCTTCCAGTCAGTGGACATGGCATATCACAAGCTATATAGCTTTTCTTTAATTCCTCTCAGCAGTGTTATGTCACTTTTAGTATATGGGCTTTATTCATATTTTGTTACATTTATCTCCAAGTATTTTAATATTTTTATGTGACTAAAAGGTGTATTTTGTAAAATTTAAATTTTTGGTAGTTCATTGCTAGAATATGAACATTGCTTTTTGTATATTGACCTTATTTCCTGCAACCTTGTTAAGTTCATTTATTAGTTTTTATAAATTCCAGAGTGTTTTTCTTATACACAATAATGTCATCAATGTCTAAAGACTTCTTTCCAATCTGAGCACTTTAATTTCGTTTTCTTGCCTTGCTGAGTGTTTTTTCCCCCATGAACAGTGGGTTTTATGAAATATTTTTTGTGTGCGTTTATTGAAGTTGTTCCTTTTTTTCCTCCATTATTGTGCTGAATGACACGAATTTTTTGAATGTTAAGCTAACTTTGCATTCTTTGGGATAAGCCCCACTTATCCTAATACCATGATGGTGCTCTTTTAATATATTCTTCTTGATAATTTTCTTTTTTTTTTTTTTTTAAAGATTTTATTTATTTATTCGACAGAGAGAGAGACAGCCAGCGAGAGAGGGAACACAAGCAGGGGGAGTGGGAGAGGAAGAGCAGGCTCATGGCGGAGGAGCCTGATGTGGGGCTCGATCCCATAACACCAGGATCACGCCCTGAGCCGATGGCAGACGCTTAACCGCTGTGCCACCCAGGCGCCCCGATAATTTTCTTTTTCTATATAAGCTAGATTTGAATTCGTAACATTTTGTTAGTGATTTTTATGTCTATTTTCATGAGGAATATTGGTCTGTAGTTTTTTGGTAATGTCTCGATCAGGTTTTGGTATTAATGTAATGTTCTCAGAAAATGAGTTGGAATTTGTATTTTCTATTTGCTTGAAGAATTTAAGATTATACTGTTTTTTCCTTAAATGTTAGATAGAATTCACCAGTGAAACCATATGGGCCTATAATTTACTTTGTGGGAAGGCTTTTAGTTATCAGTTTAATTTTTTTGGTAGATACTGTGTTATTCTGTTTATTATGGTTTTTATTTGTTCTTGAGTTGGTGATTTGTATCTGTCAAGAAATTTTCAGTTTAATCAAGGATATTTATTGCTTAAAATATTGTCTTATTTTCTTTTTAATGTCGTTAGGATTTGTAGGATCTGCTTTTATTTCTGATAGTGGTAATTTATATATTCTCTCTTCTTTTTTAAATTAGCCTAGCTGGAGGTTTATTAATTTTATTGACATTCTTCCTTAAAAAATCAGATTTTGATTTGTTGTTTCCCTGTTGTTTCTCTATTCTCTGTTGATTCCTTTTGTTTTCTTTGTCATTTCTTTTTTTTTCCCCTCCTGCTTTGGATTTAACTTGTTTTTCTAGTTTCTTCATGTGAAGATTAGATCACTGATTAAAAAATTTTTCTGATGCCTTTTCATTTTTTAGGTTATAACTTTACCTGTAACTACTGCTTTAGCTGCACCCATAAGACTTGATATTTTGTGTGTTCATTTGATTTGAAATATTTTCCACATCTTGTATTGCTTTTGTTATGTATAGGGGGTCTAGAAGTGTATTGCTTAATTTCCAAATATTTGTGACTTTTCCAGGTATCTTTCTGCCACTGATTTCTAATTTTGTTTCATTTTAATCGGAGAACGTAGCCTGTGTCATTTGAATCCTTTTAAGTTGTTTAAACTTACTTTATGAATTAGTATATGGTCCATCTTGGTAAATGTTCCAAGAGTACCTATAAGGAATGTGTATTCTGCAGTTGTTGAGTATTCTATAAATGTCAGTTATGTTAAGTACTATGAAAGGGGTTTTCTGTCAAGTCTACTCAGTTCTCCATACATTCAATGAGATTTCTCTATTCTTGTTGGAAGTAACAACAACTTCCGTGACTATTACTATGAGCAGTAGTGGTGATAGCAGCTATATTACTACATGCAGTATGCTGTTCTAAGAATTTTAAAAGGATTAATGTATGTAACCTCAGTACAACCATTGAGGTGTAGGTGCCATTATTATTGTCATTTTTCAGGTAAGCATTTAGGCACAGGATAATTTAAGGTTATTAGTTGGTAGATGAGGAATTATACCTAAGAAGTTTGGCCCTAAAACTAATCCTTGTGAAATGTTTCTGAGAAAGGGAAAATATGCTACTCATAACACTAAAATTGGGTTTTTTTTTCTGTGAAAACTTTTCTGTATGAGTTCCAGTCATTTTTGTTATATTTCATTTCAACTTGTCTTCTTTACTTGCGTCACCTTTGTTGACATCACTAATTGCATTAGTATTATATGTGAAGAGCTTATAAATAAGAGCTAAGGACTTGTAACATTTGAAACATGGGCAGTGCAATTTACCCCTCTAAGAAAATAGGCTCTTAGCTGCTGAAATGAAGTGATGTTTGTTGCTGATCTGGGAAGAGCACACTGCTTATATGGACTCATTTGGAAACTGCCTGCCTAAAAGATGCCTGCTCCAAAAGCCTTTCTAATACTAATGAACATCTGGTGTTTTATATTTGATGCTATTCCTCTGCTTTAAAGCTTTGCTACCTGTTAAAATGCCAGTATTCCCAGGAAATAGACCTCAATAACTTTTACCAGTCATATTGTCCTCATTATTAATGAGTTTAATAAGACTCTTCCCTTAGGCTAGATTTTATTAGAAGACAAGATTAGGAAATCAAGAGGACATTTCTCCGCGATGTGTGAAGTGTTAATAAATTGAGGAGAGAGGGCCAAAGGCCTGTATAGCTTATTTTATAGTTTTTCTGAGATGCCAGGACTCATTTTAGAAATGATTTTCAGGGCACCTGGGTAGCTCAGTCGTTAAGGGTCCTGGGATCGAGTGTCACATCGGGCTCCCTGCTCAGCGGGAAGCCTGCTTCTCCCTCTCTCACTCCCCCTGCTGGTGTTCCCTCTCTTGCTGTGTCTGTCTCTGTCCAATAAATAAATAAAATCTTAAAAAAAATGATTTTCAGTGCTTAGTTTATTAAACATTTAGTGCTGCAATGTAATAGGCATTATGCTAGGTGTTGGGGATACATGAATGAATAACATATGTTCTCTGTCTTTAAGGAGTAAGAATGTGGTGGTAAAAATATTATACCACTAGGTAATACATGCAACTCTAGAAGTATATGCAAAGTGTAGGAGTCATGTTCACCAATCACACGTTGGACTGAACTTATTCCTCCTGGGGTTGTATCTCAGCTTACCATTTCCTAGATGTTTAACCTTAGGCAAGTTACTCCTTATCTCTGAAATGTAGAGTTTTTTTTATACCACCTCATAGAGTTGTTAAAAGAAAACTCTGTTTTCCTTTATTATGATTCACAACACATCACTTCTAACAACAGATGGGTGGGTGTTTTCCCATATCAGTCAGTCGTCCAACTCTGTGGATACCAACTGACTGTCCTAAAATTCAGTTATGACACTACCTGGAGTTAGCACAGACCCCACAGGTTAAGGGCTCAGTCTCCCTACCCCCAACTTCAGACACCAGTCATAAGTCCAGTTTGACACATTGGCTTTTGACTAAGTGGCTGTAAATTGGAGGTTCCCGCAACCCCCCTCCTCAGATTTGATAATTTACTAGAATGGCTTGCAGAACTCAAGAAAAACAGGTTACTTACATTATTATTTTATTATAAAAGAATACAACTCAGGAACAGCCGCATGGAAGAGAGGCCTAGGGCAAGGGATGGGGAAAGGGCTGTGGACTGTGGAGATTCCATGCCCTCTCCAGATACTCTACCATTCCAGCACCTCCATGTGTTCACCAATCCAGAAGCTTTTTGAATCCCTTTATTTGTGGATTTTTATGGAGGCTCTGTTATATAGGCATGATTGATTAAATCATTGACCATTAGTGATTAACTCACTGATCAGCCTTTTTCTCCCCCTTGGAGGTTGGAGAGTGGGTTTGAAAGTTAGGACCCTCTAATCACACTGTTGATCACATCCAGCCCTTTCCTCCCCCGGGTCTGCAGGGGCTTTCCAAAAGTCACCTCATTAATATAAAGTCCAGTGTGGTTGAAAGGGGTGTGTTAGGAAAAGATACTCCTTTTACCTTTATTGGTCTGGAGCTATTACAGAAAATGGGGACAAAAACCAAATATTTAAAGAAATTTTGTAAATTAGTTTCACAGGTAGAATTTAATGATTCATCAGTTGCATATAGCACCCAGTGTTCATTACATCAAGTGCCCTCCTTAATGCCCATCACCCAGTTATCCCTTGCTCCACACACCTCCCCTCCAGCAACTCTCAGTTTGTTTTCTAGGGTTCAGCATCTCTTATGGTTCACCTCCCTCTCAGTTTTCATCTTATTTTATTTTTCCTTTCCTTCCCCTGTGTTCATCTGTTTTGTTTCTTAAATTCCACGTATGAGTGAAATCATATGCTATTTGTCTTTCTCTGACTGACTTATTTCACTTAGCATAATACCCTCTATTTCCATCCATGTCATTGCTATTGGCAAGATTTCATTCTTTTTCATGGCTGAGTAATTTTCCATTTTACATACAAACCCCCCCCCCATTTTCTTTATCCATCCTTCGATGGACATCCCTCTTTCCATATGACAAAAACCAAATATTATAACAAAAGATGTTTCTTTTACCTTTATAACCATGAAGCATTCTCAGGAGCCAGGATGAAGACCAAAAATATATGTCTTATATCACAATATCTTAATTGTTGTGATGAATAAGAATTCATGTATAGCCCTTTGGAACAGTGCTTGTCATCTGACAAATAATAAATATTAGCTGTTGTTATTATTAATGCTAATTGATTACTTGCTTCTATCTAGTCTGTATTCTCTTTGGGCAGAGTCCTTTCAGCCAAAAGTAAGTGAATAAGTCAATCCATAAATGAATAACTGTGGTAAGAAAGATCAGGCTTTTGACTGTAACAAAGCAGAGAAGGGCATTTCATTCAGAGAAAATAGTTGAGTAAATTCATAAAACTGATGCAAGGTGGTATGCTCAAGATATTTAGAAAAATTAGATAATGTGGAAGCATCAATGGACATGGTGGATAATTACTCTAAATAGGTAGTCATTACCATGCTTAGATATTTAGAGACTTTCCTCAGCTTGGGAGGATTTTAAAAGCTGTGAATGACACTAGATTTGTAATTGAGGAAGGTCACTCTGACAACAGTGAAAAGGATGTTGATACCGGAAGCAGTAGATATGAAGTGAGTAGACTAGGATGGCCTAAATGTAGGCAATGGCAGTGGGGATCGTAGAATAGAGGAATTAGAGGGGCATTAATAAAGACACTAAGATTCGGTGTTTGATTTGATGTGAAGTTGAGGGAAAACAAGGAGGCTAGGATTACTTTATTTTTTTAAAAATATTTTATTTATTTATTTATTGAGAGAAAAAGAGCAGGTGAGTGTGTATGTGAGTTGGGGAAGGGAGAGAGGATCTCAAGGAGACTCCATGCTGAGCTTGGAGCCCCATGCAGGGCTCAATCTCACTACCCTAAGATCCTGACCTGAGCCAAAATCAAGAAGAGTTGGATGCTTAACGGACTGAGCCACCTGGGTGCCCCAGGCTAGGATTACTTCTTAGTGACTGGGTGGTTGTTGATCCTCTTGATGAAGATAGAGTTCCAAGGAAAAAAGTTATGACTCTTGGGGAAAGCCGGTGTAGTTTCAGATATGCTGGCTGAATTTAATGTTCCTGTGGGGCTCCCAGGTAGGAGTCAGTTGGATATTTGTATTCTAACCTTGGGAAGTAAAGATTCTAAAAGTGGTTAATACTTGGGAATTGTGAATAGGAGTAGATGAAATCACCCAGATCCCAAGTGTTGAATGAGGAGTGGAGCGCTTGGGAAATAGACATTTGAAAGACTGGTAGAAGAGGATTGAGCCAAGTAAATCTAGAATGATAAGCACAGATAGAGGGATGAAATCACAAGAGCATGAGGCCAAGAAAGGCAAGGAAGGAAATCGTTTCCAGGAGGAGAGAATGCCTGCAGCATCAGTTCTGAAAGGAGGTTAACCAGGAAGCTGATGGGCAAATGAGAGACAGTGATCTTAGGGGCACCCAGGTGGCTCAGTCGGTTATAAGTATCTTCCTTTGGCTCAGGTCATGATCCCAGGGTCTTGGGATCAAGCCCCATGTCAGGCTTCTCAGTGGGAAGCCTGCTTCTCCCTCTCTCTCTGCCTGCTGCGTGTTCTCTCTCTCACTCTGTCAAAATGTATAAAATCTTTTAAAAAAAGAGAGAGACAGTGATTTTAGACCCTTTCAGAGAAATAGTGGGGCGGAAGTCTGACTGCAGTTGACTGAGGGTTGAATGGGAGGCAAAAATATCATCACAGCCCTTGTGCAACTGGGGACAAAAGAGATGCTGGGTATAGATCCAAAGGGTATAGATCCAAAGTATTAGGATCCATTTTACTTTATACAGTTGACCCTTGAACAGTGTGGGATTTAAGGGTGCTTACCCCTCATGCAATGGAATTCCATGTTTAACTTTTGGCTCCCTCAGAACTTAATTATTAACAGCCTACTGTCGACAGGAAGCCTTACTGATGGCAAGATTTCATTCTTTTTGATGGCTGAGTAATATTCCATTATAGATATATCTCGCATCTTCTTTATCCCAGTACCCCAAGATCTTGACCTGAGCTGAAGTCAGACAGTTAAGCCACTGAGCCACCCAGGTGCCTCTAAAATTAGAGGTTCGAGAAAATTCAATCTGTTTTTCCTGGGTTTGGAAGCTACCCCTAGTGCTATTGCTGAATGAGCACCTCATCAAAATACGGGGTGCTGAACACTTATTATTGCCAACATTTAGAAGAAAGACATCATAGATAAATTTCAAAGCAAACTAGCTTCTTTTGTCAGAAATGATATAGTTAAGCATTATGTACAAGCTTGCAACTAGTAGATAAAAAAGTCCTGGAGATCTAATGCACAGCATACTGATTATAATCAACAATACTGTATTACAGACTTCAAAGCTGCTAAGAGACTGGATCTTTTGTTCTTGCCACAAAAAAGAAATGATAACTATGTGACAAGATAGAGGTGTTAGCTAATGTTGCAATGATAATCATGTTGCAGTATATAAATTTATCAAATCAACACATTATATACTTTACACAACATTATGTGTCAGTTATATTTCAGTTAAAAGGGAAATTATGCATCACCTGATATTCTTCTTCTTCGGCTTCTGCTGCTGCTGCTGCTGCTGCCGCTTCTTTTTTTAACGTATGGAAGGACTTCCAAAACAGCAGAAAGCAAAATTAGAATTTTGGAACATTCTGTTGCTTCAGAGTCTATGTGCTTATCATGTTAATTCAAAATGATTTTTTAAATGACAGTTTTAAAATACCCCAAAATAGAACTTATATTGGAGATACTCATAACTTGTTAAAAAAATTCAGCAGAGTAAAATTTGAAGATCTAATTGGCTTTATTGTAATCTATGCATTTAATGTAATCCCTATATCTAAATGCCACCAGCATTTTTCACAGAACTAGAACAAACAATCCTAAAATTTGTATGGAACCACCAAGGACCTGAAATAGCTGAAGCAGTCTTAAAAAAGAAAGGCAAAGCTGGAGGCATCACAATTCCAAGTTTCAAGTTATATTACAAAGCTGTAGTCATTAAGACAGTGTGGTACTGGCACAAAAACAGACACACATAGATCAATGGGACATAATAGAGAACTCAGAATCGGACGCACAGCTATGTGGTCAATTAACCTTCAACAAAGTGGCCTGTGAGTGAAGGATAACTCTTACCTAAGATTTGTGTTCTTTTAGTACATTGAAAATTTAACAGATAAAAACAAAAGGCTTATTACCATCTGGAGGGTAATGTGATAGGCTACTTAGATGTGATGGGAAGTAGCAATGTAATTGATAATTTAACAATAAAATTTTGCTTATTTCATAGATGCACTGTCTTTAGGTCCGATAATATACCTGTATTTTAAGAATGTGGTATGACTCTTAAAATTAATTGTTCATCATTTTGAAATGAAATTATTTCCTATGAACAGAGGTAACTGCTTTTGTTTCCGATAATGCCATATAACATTCTTAGCTGTGTTGCTTTTCATAAAAATGTGTTCTACTTTGTGCTGGTGCCAAAACGTAGTAAAAATTGGTAACAGTTATTCTAGGTATAAAAAAGGGAACACATATGGAGATAAGAGCTTGGAAAGTGCAACATTTACTTCAGTGAACTCAGTGATCGTTTATTTCATAATTAGGCATCTATGAGGAGAGAGAGTTTCAGGGAAAAAAATAGCAGATTTGATGATTAGGTGAAGTTATTGTAAAGCAGAATTCAGTTCGCCAGGGATCAATTGAGTCAGCACAGTGAAAACATGTAGGGGTGGTTCTTGAATTCTTGCTTATTTTGGGGATGTGTGTGATAAACAAGAAAGAACAGTTTGAGGCAAGTATAGATAAAAAACAATGTTATGAAGAAGGAAATGCTTATATAATACTCATTTTAAAGATAATCTTAAGAAATGTTATTTACATTAGTTTAGGAAATCCAGAACATTTTGAGGCCAGCACAGCATATTTTAACGCAGGTTGACATTTCTTGAGATAGGAAGCATATGTTGTAGGATTGGTAAGGTTTAAATAATTTAAATGAGTTATATTAACATATCTGATTACCATGATGAACAGATTTTCTGAAAACGTATTGCTGCTTATTATGGAGATATAAAGACTCTAATAATAATAAAAAATTAAGTAGTATTTAGTTATTGGAGCATCTGGCCTAAAAGGACATACTGAATTTTACATTTGATTGAAAAGGAGTCACTTACTACTGTATAGATATGTAGTGTGTATCATGTATTTTGAACTTAATACGTTTGAATTTGTATATGAAGTAAGTATGTCAGATGAGGCTTGTTCTCAATAGATAATTTAAAAAATCCTATTAGATGTCCTTTTATCTCTTTAAGCCTTGGTTTCCTAATTATGAAATAAGAATGTAGGTTAATACTATTACTGAAGTTTTTTCCTTCTCTAAAGTTCTGTGACATTTGAATTAGCTACATAAAAGGATCTTACCACAAATAATTCCATGACTGTTATAGTTAATTCAAAGTTAATTTGTGCTATCTGTGGTAGTGGTCACAGTGAGGATAAGATATTTAAAATATAATCCTTATTCCCAAAGGACCTCTCTGTGTCACCTTCTTTTAATAAGGAAATGTATAAAAATCACCATTTTACGAAGAAGGATATGATAAGTACGGAATGAAAATAATATATAGAATGCTTTGGGGTTTAGCAAAGGGAGGGACCACAGCAGTATAATGACACAAAGTAGTGCTTAAAATAAGTCCCTTTGAGGAAATAACGTGAGTCATTTTTTATGAGCATAGCAGAAATTGAGAGCAGAATATATTTTAGCCTATAAGATAATGTCTGTTATTAAACAAAATTCAGGGTGTTAGATTTGAAGATCTAATTGACTTTATTAAATGATTCATTAGTTGGGCAGCATTCCATCTAGTAAGTAGAGGGGAGCTTCACTGTTAAATAAGAGAAAGATTTTAATTTTTTTAAGATTAATTTAGAGAGAGCATGTGGGGGCAGAAGGAGAGGGAGCGAGAGAATCTCAAGCAGACTCCACATTGAGCACGGATTGACCCATGAGATCATGACCTGAGCTGAAATGAGTTGGATGCTCAACCGACTGAGCCACCCAGGCGCCTCGAGAAACATTTTAATTCTTAAACAAATGTATTAAAGGTGTTTTTTTTTTTTTTTTGAGAAAACTTTCTAAAAGCAGGGAGAGGACATTAAAAAAAAAAAAAGGAGAAAGGCATTTATTAGCAATGATTGCATTATTTAGGCAAGGTTGCCCTAGTAAGGGAAGGAGAAGAGGCCTATCAGTAAATTTCCTAGTATTAACCAGGAAATTCCATGTTGATTGGTTGAAGCTTACATTCCTAGGGATTTGAAACTGTAGTTAAATCTTGGTTTGGAGATTGGCCTAAGTGATGCCATATAGGACCTGTGGTTTTCTTTTTAACGATTACCTCCTTTTGATCAGACTCTCAGTTTAACAGAAATGTGATCAGAATTGAAGTCCTTAGCGCCACTCTGTGACCGACCTCAAGTTCTAGCAGTTTTTGTTATTCCTTTGTGTGTTATCTGTAGGTCATGACATTTTTGTTTCACCTCTGGGATATTCACAGGTCATGGCTTCAGGTTTATGTTTATTTTCTTTGTTCCTTAGATGTTCTAGTCTTAGGGAGATCATTTGTTGGTGGTTAGCGGCTGTGAGCTTGCATTTAAAGCTTTTGAGAGAATATAATGCACCAGGGAGATTATTATGATTACTGTAAGTAGAATAATTCCCAGTATATGGAGTGCACTATAGAGCCATGATCCCCAAGACCCAAACCAATCAAAGTCAAATAAGTCAAGGACCCCGTGGAAGTAGTCACCTTTTTAAGCTAAGTGGCTTGTTCTTGTATGATTGCATTTCCGCTTCCCCCAAAGTGTTAATCCAAGTATAGTGGGGTCGTTGGATGTGCACAGACACCTCCTTGTTCAGCTGAAAGACAATCAAGAGCTATTCTATTGAGGACAACTTTGGCTAGAGAGTCTGAAGATCTTCGTTGGGCTGCTATTGCTTTAGCAACAGATTTTGCAGTAATTTTAAGAATTAAGGAGAAATTTTTGATCATAGCCTCATTTATATTTATCCCTAAACAGGGAAATAGGGACCTGCCAAAAGGAGTGAGTCCTGAATGGAGATAGCCTCCTAGTAGGTTTTTTTAAACTCAGTAATGTGAATTTAGGGAAGTCGACCAATGAGATGTCTTCTTTTGCTTGTGAAAAGTTAGAAGCACAGTTAGATTTCCTCCTAGTCTGAAATAAAAGAGATTCCCCCCACCCTGCCCCGGGTCCCCCACCCTTAGCAGTGGCCTGGGAAGATACAGGTGAGGGTGCCATCCTTCCAGGTCAGTACCAGAGTAAAGGAAAGAGAAAGAAGGAGTTTCTCCTTCTTTTTATGTTAAAGTATGAATTCTTGATCTGCCATATTGGGTGGAAGCAGTCTACCTTGATGTCAGCTACTTCTCTTCCTCGTCAGTTTGTTTCAGAAGTTTCTACATCTCTTAGTCCTTTGAGTTAGCATCCAGGAAGGCTTCTTTAGCCTGTAGGTGACAGGCTTGAGCATAAAACATTAGAGACTTAACAGTCGTTGTCATACTAGCATGAGACAACAAGGGATGAGAAAGATTGTATAGTGATAGGATTTTGAGAAGTTTGCAAGGTTTTTGTTAAGTCTTATATGATTTGTTCAGTGAAATGGGTGCCTTGATCACTGGACAGAGTGCCTCTATCTATCTATCTATCTATCTATCTTTTTTTTTAATTTAAGATTTTATTTATTTATTTGAGAGAGAGCAAGAGTGAGAGAGATCACAGAGGGAGAGGGAGAAGCAGACTGCCTGCTGAGCAGAGAGCCCGAGGCGGGACTCGATCCCAGGACTTGAGATCATGAGCTGAGCCAAAGGCAGACACTTAACCAGCTGAGCCACCCAGGCACCCCATATGTGCCACAATCTTACAGATATAACCTAGAGAAGGCTTAGCATTATTTAGCAGTATTTCCCATGTAATTTGTATGTTAAACATGCCTAATTAGTTTAATAAATCTTTCAGAATATTCCAGGTCAAAAAGATTTCTTCTTCTTTTTTTTTTTTTTAAAGAGTTTCATTTTGGAAATTTTGTCAAAAATATCAAAAAAGGTTTTAAACACTTATCTAAATAGGATCACAGGTCATTATAAAACTTGATATTTAAAAGGTAAAGAAACATATATTAAAAGCAGAACAAAGTCCAAGAAAATTTTGTCTTTTTAAAAAAGATTTCTTTAGTTGAGAGAGTGTGCCCGTGCCTGCATGCGAGTGGGCAAGGGGCAGAAGGAGAGGGAGAAGGAGAGAAGTAGACTTATTATTTTTTTAGATTTTATGTATTTATTTTAGAGTGAGAGAAAGCACACGTGAATGGGGGGAGGGGCAGAGGGAGACAGAAAAGGAGAGAAGCAGACTCCATTTCGAGCGTGGAGCCCGATGGGGCGTTGGATCTCAGGACCCTGAGCTCATAACCTGAGCCAAAATCAAGAGGCAGATGCTCAACTGATTGAGCCACCCAGATGCCCCTAAATTTTTTTTAACCTTTTTTCCCCCCATAAACCTACAGTTTTTTTCTAAATTCTTACTTTGTTCTGTTTTTAAAAAAGCAGCCTCATTTTAGGACAAAATAACTGTTTTTCTCCTTAACAAAAATATATCTCTATTTCTTATGCCTCCCCCCCCCGTTTTTAACTGAAAATATCTCACTTTCCTTGTATATGATGATGTTTTTCTTATTATTTTTAGTAGTTTTAAATTACGTATAGTAATTAGAATTTTTAACCCTTGGAAACCTTAATTTCTAGTGAAAACTATTAAATAAGCAGTTGTGAATGTTCTGTCATATCAGCATTTTTAAAACTTGCAAATTTATGAATACATTTTAAAATTTCTAGAGGCATGTGCCTTTTTAAAAATGTAGCATTAACATATCCAAATGTCTTTAGTTTCTCTGTAAGAAGCAGCCGAAAGTAGATAAACTTATGTTTAGTAAACGTTTCAGTATTTTGTCTTACTTGGAAATGATCTAGATATTTAATAAATTTAACTTAACTCATTATTTAACTTAGCAAAACTTTTTTAGGTTTTAAGTGACCAAAGAGATTTGGGGAAACTATTATTGAGGTGGAAGAATTTCCTGTGTCCTTCAAGGTCCTTTTAGTTGGACTAAGAATCCTCTCTACCCACTTCCCCTCTGGTAACTATCTTTCTCTGTAATTAAGAATCTGTTTTTGGCTTGTTTTTGTTCTTTGTCCATTTGTTTTGTTTCTTCACTTCCACATATGAGTGAAATCATATGGTATTTTTTAGATTCTGCATGACTGAAATCATGTGGTTTTGTTTCTTTAATTCCATATATGTGTGAAATCATATGGTATTTCTCTGACTGACTTACTTCACTAAGCATTATATTATAACTTCCAGATCCATCCATGTTGTTGCCAATGGCAAGATTTCATTCATTTTTATCTAAGCAATATTTCATTGTATATGCATACCACGTCTTCGTTATCCATTCATCTATCCATGGATATTTGGACTTCTTCCATATGTTGNCATATGGTATTATATTAGTTTCAGGTGAACAATACAGTGATTCAACAATTCTGTACATTACTCAGTGCTCATTATAACTATACTCTTAATCCCTTTCACCTGTTTCACCCATTCTCTACCCACTTCCCCTCTGGTAACTATCTTTCTCTGTAATTAAGAATCTGTTTTTGGCTTGTTTTTGTTCTTTGTCCATTTGTTTTGTTTCTTCACTTCCACATATGAGTGAAATCATATGGTATTTTTTAGATTCTGCATGACTGAAATCATGTGGTTTTGTTTCTTTAATTCCATATATGTGTGAAATCATATGGTATTTCTCTGACTGACTTACTTCACTAAGCATTATATTATAACTTCCAGATCCATCCATGTTGTTGCCAATGGCAAGATTTCATTCATTTTTATCTAAGCAATATTTCATTGTATATGCATACCACGTCTTCGTTATCCATTCATCTATCCATGGATATTTGGACTTCTTCCATATGTTGGCTATTGCAAATAATGCTGTAATAAACATGTGTTTATATCTTTCCAAATTAGTGTTTTGGTATTCAGTGGGAAATACCTGGTAGTGGAATTACTGGATCATGGTAATCCCATTTTTAATTTTTTGAGGAACTTCCATACTGTTTTCCACAGTGGCTGTACCATTTTGCATTCTTTTTTTTTTTTTTTTTAAAGATTTAAAAAAAATTTTTTTTTTAATTTATTTATCTGACAGAGATAGAGACAGCCAGCGAGAGAGGGAACACAAGCAGGGGGAGTGGGAGAGGAAGAAGCAGCGTCGTGGCTGAGGAGCCTGATGTGGGGCTCGATCCCATAATGCTGGGATCACGCCCTGAGCCGAAGGCAGATGCTTAACCACTGTGGCACCCAGGCGCCCCACCATTTTGCATTCTTGCCAGAATGTACAAGGGTTCTGTTTCTCCTCATCCTCACCAACACTTGTTATTTCTTGTGCATTTGATTTTAGCCATTCTGACAAGCGTGAAGTGATATGTCGTCGTGGCTTTGATTTGCATTTCCCTGGTTATAAGTGATGATAAGCATCTCATGTGTCCATTGGCCATCTGGATGTCTTCTTTGGAGAAATGTCTGTTCATGTCTTCTGCCCATTTTTAATTGGATTATTTGTTTTTTGGGTGTTGAGTTGTATCAGTTCTTTATATATTTTGGATACTAACCCTTTATCAGATATGTCATTTGCAAGTGTCTTTTTCCAGTCCTCAGGTTGCCTTTTAATTTTGTTGATCATTTCCTTCACTGTGCAGAAGCTTTTTATTTTGATGCAGTCCCAATCATTTATTTTTGCTTTTGTTTCCCTTGCCTTGGGGACCTATCTAGAAAAAAGTTACTACGGCCAATGTCAGGAAAATTACTGTCTATGTTCTCTTCTAGGATTTTTATGTTTTCAGTTCTCACGTTTATGTCCTTAATCCATGTTGAATTTATTTTTGTGTATGGTGTAAGAAAGTGGTCCAGTTTCCTTCTTTTGCATGTAGCTGACCAGTTTTCCCAGCACTATTTATTGAAGAGACTTCTTCCCATTGCATATTCTTACCTCCTTTGTTGAAGATTAATTAACCATATAATTGTGGGTTTATTTCTGGGCTGTCTGTTCTGTTCCATTGATCTATTTTTTTTGTGCCAGTGCCATACTGTTTTGATTTCTACAGCTTTGTAGTATATCTTGATATCTGGGATTGTGATATCTCCAGTTTTGTTCTTTTTCAAGATCGCTTTGGCTCTTCAAGGGTCTTCTGTGGTTCCTTACAAATAAGGTTATTTGTAAGAAGTGCTGTCAGTCTTTTGATAGCGATTGCATTAAATGTGTAGATTGCTTTGTGTAATACGGACATTTTAACAATATTTGTTCTTCCAGTCCCTGAGCATGGAATGTCTTTCTGTTTGTTTGTATTGCCTTCAGTTTCTTTCATCAGTGTTTTAGCATTTTCATAGTACATGTTTTTCACCTCCTTGGTTAAGTTTATTCTTAGGTATTTTATTATGTTTGGTGTCATTGTAAATGGGATTGTTTTATTAGTTTCTCTATCTGCTACTTCATTATTAGCATAAAGAAATGCAGTAGGTTTCTGTATATTGATTTTGTATCCTGTGAGCTTACTGCATTCATTTATGAGTTCTAGTAGTTTTTTGGTGGAGTCTTGAGGATTTTCTATGCAGAGTATCATGTCATCTGCACATAGTGAAAATACTACTTCTTCCTTACCTATTTGGATGCCCTTTATTTCTTTTTGTTGTCTGATTGCTGTGGCTGGGACTTCCAATACTATGTTGAAGAACAGTGGTGAGAGTGGACATCCTTGTCTTGTTCCTGACCTTAGGGTAAAGACTCTCAGTTTTTCCCCATTGAGTTTCACGTTTGCTGTGGGCTTTTCACATATGGCCTTACTGCGCTGAGGTATGTTCCCTCTTAACCTACTTCATTGAGGGTTTTTATTATGAATGGATGTTGTACTTTTTCAGGTGCTTTATCTGCATCTGTTGAAATGATAATTTGGTTTTCCTCCTTTCTGTTGTTGATGTGATGTATAACATTGATTGATTTGCAAATATTGAACTGCCCTTGCATCCTGGAAATAAATTCCACTTGATTGTGGTGAATGGTTTTTTTTTTTTATGTATATTGTTGGATTCTGTTCACTAATATTTTGTTTAGGATTTTTTCCATGTGTAGTCATCGGAGATGTTGGCCTATAGTTTTTTTTTTTTTTTTTTTTTTTTTTTTTTTTTTTTTTTTTTTTTTTAGTGTCTTTATCTGGTTTTGGCCTCAGGGTAATGCTTGGCCTCAATAGAATGAATTTGAAAGCTCTTCTTTTGTTTCTGTTTTTTGGAATAGTTTGAGAAGAATGTGTTGTAACTCTTCAAATATTTGGTAGAATTCACCTGTGAAGCTCTCTGGTCCTGGGCTTTTGTTTGTTGGGAGTTTTTTGATTACTGATTCAGTTTCATTGCTGGTAATTGGTGTGTTCGAATTTTCTATTTCTTCTGATTCAATTTTGGGAGGTTATATTTTTCTAGAAATTTATCCATTTCTTTTAGGTGGTCCCATTTGTTGGCGTATAATTTTTTATAATATTTTCTTATCCTTTGTATTGCTGTGGTGTTGGTTGTTATTTCTCCCTTCATTTCTGATTTTGAGTCTCTCTCTTTCTCTCTCTTTTGATGTGTCTGGCTAGAGGCTTGTCAATTTTGTTATCTTTTCAAAGAACCACCTCCTGTTTTCATTGGTATGTTCTGTTTTTTTAAATTAGTTTCTATATTGTTTATTTCTTCTCTAATCATTATTATTCTACTGGCTTTTGGTTTTGTTTGTTCTTTTTCTCTATCCTTTAGGTGTGATGTTAGGTTGTTTATTTGAAAATTTTCTTGCTTCTTGAGTTAGACCTCTTAGAACAGCTTTTACTGCATCCCAAAGATTTTGGACTGTGTGTTTTCATTTTCATTTGTCTCCATGTATTTTTTCATTTCCTTTTCATTTTTTCATTTTCTTAGTTTACCCATTTATTTGTTTAGTAGCATGTTACTTAACCTTCATGTATTTGTGTTCTTTCCATACTTTTTCATGTGGTTGATTTTTAGTTTTATAGTATTGTGATTGGAAAAGATGCATGGTAAGGAACTTTGATCTTTTTTTTTTAAAGATTTTATTTATTTATTTGAGAGAGTGCGTGAGTGGGCGGAGGGGCAGAGGGAGAGGGAGAGAGAGAACCTCAAGTAAATACTGCACTGAGCACAGAGTCTGCTTTGGGGTTCGAGCCCATGACCCTGAGATTATGACCTGAGCTGAAATCAAGAGTGGACAGCTTAACCGACTGAGCCAGGCAGGTGCCCCTGACTTCCATCTTTTTGAATTTGTTGAGGCTTATTTTGTGGCCTAATACGTGATGTGTTTTGGAGAAAGTTCCATGTGCAGTTGAAAAGAATGTGTATTCTGTTGTTTTAAGATGGAATGTTCTGGAATGTTCTAAATATATCTGTTAGATCTATCTGGTTCAGTATGTCAGCCACTATTTCCTTATTGATTTTCTGTTTGCATGATCTATGCATTGATATAAGTGGGGTGTTAAAGCCCCCTACTATTATTGTATTACTGGTGGTTATTTCCTGTAAGTTTGTTATTAGCTGCTTTATGTATTTGGGTGGTCCTATGTTGGGTGCATAAATATTTTGCTAAATTGTTATAAATTGTTATATCTTCTTGTTGGATTGTCCTCTTTATTACTATATATTGCCCTTCTTTGTCTCTTGTTATAGTCTTTGTTTTAAAATCTAGTTTGTCTGATGTAGGTGTTGGTAACCTGGCTTTCTTTTGACAGCTATTTACATGATAACTGCTTTTCCATCCCTTTAGTTTCGTTTTTTCTTTCTTTCTTCCTTTGAAAGATTTTATTTGTTTATTTGAGAGAGAGAGAGCACAGGCAGGTGGAGGGGGAGAGGGAGAAGCAGACCACCCCTCTAAGCAGGGAGCCTGATGTGGAGTCTGATCCCAGGACCCTGGGATCGTGACCTGAGCCAAAGGCAGACGCTTAACTGATTGAGCCACCCAGGCGCCCACCCAGGTGCCCCCATCCCTTTAGTTTCAATCTGCATGTGTCTTTAGGTCTGAAATGAGTCTTTACAGGCAGCATATAGATAGGTCATGCTTTTTTATCTATTCTGTCAGTTTGTGTCTTTTGATTGGAGTGTTTAGTCCATTTACTTTCAAAGTAATTATTATAACTATGTACTTATTGCCATAATTTTGCTTGTTTTATGGTTCTTTTTGTAGTTCTTCTCTTTTTTTCTTCTCATTCTCTCCTCTCATGTTTTGCTGCCTTCTTTTAGTGATACACTTGGATTCCTTTTTCTTTATTTTTTTGCATATTTATTATCAGTATTTGGTTTCCGTTAGGTTTATTTATAACATCCTCTGCCTGTAGCAGTCTATATTAAGTTTATGGTCACTTAAGTTTGAACCCTCCCCTCCCATGTTTTATGTATATGGTATCATACTTTACATCCTTTTATTCTGTGAATCCTTTGACTAATTTATATAGATATATTTAATTCTGCTACTTTTGTGTGTCCTATTTTTCTTCTACTTAGGGCCACTCAAAGAGTACCCTTTAACACTTCTTGTAGTGATTGTTTAGTGGTGATGAATTGCTTTAACATTTGTTTGGGAAACTCCTTCCTCCTATTCTGAATGATAGCCTAGCTGGATAGAGGATTCTTGGTTGCAGGTTTTTTTCTTTCAGCATTTTAGATCTGTCATCCCAGTCCCTTCTGGCCTGGAGTTTCTGCTGAAAAATTGGCTGAAAGCCTTATGGAATTTCCCTTTATGTAATTGTCTTCATTTGCTGCTTTTAAAATTCCCTCTTTTTAAAAAATAACTTTATTTGCTTGTCAGAAAAAGAGAAAACACAAGCAGGGAGAGCAGCAGGCAGAGGGAGAAGCAGGTTATCTGCTGAGCAGGGAGCCCGATGTGGGACTTGATCCCAGGACCCTGGGATCATGACCTGAGCTGAAGGCAGACGCTTAACCGACTGTGCCACCCAGGCATCCCTCCCCCCTCTCTTTTTTAAAGATTTATTTATTTAGAAAGAGAGAGAGAGCATGAGCGTGAGTGGTGGGGAGGGGCAGAGGGAGATGGAGAGAGGGTCTCAATCAGACTTCCTGCTGAGCACAGAGCCTGATACAGGGTCCGATCCCACAACCCTGCGATCATGATATGAGCTGAAACCAAGAGTCACAGGCTCAACTGACTGCACCACCCAGGTGCCCCTAAAATTCTCTCTTTATCTTTACTTTTTGCCATTTTAATTACTAGGTATGTTGGTGTGATCTCCTTGGGTTTCTTTTGTTAGGGGCTTTTGGTGCCTCCTGGATCTGGATTTCCATTTCCTTCCCCAGATTTGGGAAATTTTTAGCTACTGTTTCTTCAAATTATCTGTCCCCTTTTTCAAACTAGACTTTATATCAAGTATTTTTCCAGATTATGTGAACTTGGAAAGCATTTGGGTTAGTTTCTATCTTTTTGAGTTTTAGAATGACCAGTTCTTATAAGTGCTTGCCCTCAAACCAACTAAATAGAGTTGTTTTACAAAGTAATTCCTACCAGAAGTAGCAGCACATATAGAGCACATACATAGATATATGTGAATGTGCAAATAGATGCAGACCTTATTAGCTTCTGTTTAGAATTGCTACCATGAAATAAGTGTTACCAAAGCGTCTGTCACACCCACTGACTCAGGAAAGGAATGGGGCAGCCCTTAGCCAACTACACTGTCCACCCCACGAACTGATGAGCTGTGGCATGCTGCCTCAGCCAGCTGCCCCAGGGAATCCCGTGGAGGCTGGATAAATCAGTAGGATAGCACCTGGCTGGGTTTGCTAACACTGTTGCCAAACAAACCTGAATAAAGTTGTCACAAGAGAAGCCAGTGACTCAAGAGACAAGGGTTTGGAAAAGAGTGAGAAACTTATTTTGGGTTCCGGCAGCTGGGGAGGTGGCAGGCTCAAGCCTTAACAACCAACCTCTCCACTGGCAAGATGGACACCTAGAGTTTCACAGGAAGAGGTTCGGGGGGGGTACCTGGCAAAAGAGCAGGCAGAGAGTGTGTGATCATGGGTGGGGGTCTGTATGTGTTCAGCTCAAGATCCTAGGCAGGGAAGGGGGCATGTGGGATGTGGTCTTCTAGGCATTTGGTTGCTATCAGGGCTTTTCTGTTCTCGTGGTTGGAATATTCCAGTCATTGAAAATGTTTTTGTCAGTGCCACCTGAAAGTGTAATAAGAAATAAATACACTGGGTTTTGGTTGGACCATGAATTGTTGAGTAGTCTTGTCAGACGTTTCTGGTTTTAAGTGTTTGGCTCTATGGTTGAGGAAGAGGGCTCGCTGACATTAAGTATAAACTTCTAGTTATAGATTTGGATCTGAGGTTCTCTGGTAGATGGTTAAGATTATTGGTATAGATGGCTAAAGTTTTCTTTTAATATTTGTGGAGAAGCTACTTAAGATTTGTATTTGTCCTTGGCAAGTCAAGTTTTCAAATGGCCTTTCCTTCTTGTCTTTACTTGATAAGAATTACCTTCCTGCAATTTGCGTTTTAAAGAGATTGGCTAGATAAAGAGTTCTCAGTGAAGACCTGGTAGAACATTGAACGTTTTCATTTTAAATGCACAGGGAAAAAATGTAACCATTTTCTAGAAGGACATTCATTTTCTTAAGGTCAGAATTTTTACAATGCATATAAGCCTTTCAAGATAAATAGGGGGAAGTTTTGGGATTGATAAAAAGGATTGGTGGTCTTTGAATTGTTTTGGGAACCACACCTCTGGTCCTGTAAAGACTAGTTTTGTAAAGAAAGCACGGCTGTTTCTAATTTCTCACCGAATTTTGTTGCTGCCTAAATGATACCACAGGACTAATAAATCCATCCATTCATGAGAATGCCTTTTTTCCTTTAGATACATTTAGCTTAGGGGAGAAAGCCTAAAGAAATTTCTATGAGGCCCTGGATATCAGCTTTCCAGTTTGTCCAAATTTCTGATTATAGTTATTAAATCTTTTAAAAATATCTTGTCAGGTTTTGGCTGGGACAAACAGAAAAGATTTCTAGAAGTCTTAAACAACCTCACACACTCAAGAGAAGTCCTCAAATAGGGTGTAAAAATTACTATTTTTATAAGAGGTAGAGTCACTCCCCAAGAGAGCCAGAGAAACAGCCACCTGCAGGTCCCAGGCAGGCAGAACGCCCAAGCTGTGTTATTGGGATGTAAAGTGAGGTGGGCAAGAAAGAAAGACTTATTCCTAAGAGTGAGATTGTTAATAACCAATGGTTCTGGCTTTGAAAAGGATGGGATAATGTGAATTTTTATTTTCTCCTCTTGACTAGGCCCAGGAGGTAATCTATTAAAACAAAACAAAAAACTTTTGGGGATCTTACTTTAAGAAATTGTTTTTATTGTGAAGCTCCATCTTTGACCAAGAAGTGTAAGATCTCTGAGGAGGATCACCTGTAACCTCAGGTGGTGTGATGTTAAAAGGTAACTGTCTCTTTAGAGTGTAAAGGTAGTTCAGACAGAAATTGGTAGATAGTACTCAGGTAGAAAAGGCTAGAGGGGAGCAGTAGGAACTTTGTCAGTCTTACAGTCTTGTCTTAGATACCACTTGTGTTTTAAATTTTTTATTAGCCTTTTGTAATGAATCTTTCAGTGAGACTTAATTTGGAATCTTGAAGCCTTTTGGAAGCTTCTTCATATCAATTAAAATAGGCCTCCCATTCTGTTTAATTTGGGAACCCTTTACTTTCAACTATACTTTTTAAATGAGCAATCTTGTCTAACTGGAACATTCCCCATAATGGCCACTATAAATCCTAGGTTATTTTTAATAAAAATTTTTTCATCTTGCTAGATATCTGCAACTTCTAGGACTATAGTTCTTAGATCTAAAATAAGCAGGTGTGCTTGACTCTTCAGAATGTAAGGATCCCATCAGCTAAGTCTTTGGGTTTCTCACAGCCAAACTAATATCTAAAAGTTGTATGCTGCAGGGTTGGGGATTGTGCATGTTTTTCTGTATACCTTGCTCCACAGAAGTTTTCTTGAGGTTGTCAGGTGACCTAGTGTTAATCTAACTCTTCTGTGACCAGCTGATCCTACCACAGGAGTCTTCTTGAAGTGCTGGTTGTTAAATGCTTGAGCTGTATTCACCAGTTTTTGTGGCTCTTTGCCTCTACGATCCCCACTAGCAATAACCTTTATTTATACAGAACAAGAACAAACATGTGCCTTAATGTATTAGCAGTACCATGTCTTGGCCACAAGAAGGCCCTGTGCACACCACTGATAATTCTCCTAGAACCTTGCTGAGGTTTTCTACCCAGGGAATTGTGGTCCAAAGGATTGGGGGCATGGTTCTGGGCAGACCCTTCTGCCAGCTCAGTTGGGTTCTGGGCAAAATTGCCATCTCGCCTGGGCCATAGGCAGAACTGCCAGCTCAGTGGGGGTTGGGCTCTGGGCAAATATGCTGGCTCAGTTGGGCTTTGTGCATAACCGTCTGCCATATCAAGCTGACCTGCCTGTAAAGGAAAGCCCGGTGAAGGGCATTAAGGAGGGCACGTATTGCATGGAGCACTGGGTGTTATATGCAGACAATGAATCATGGGACACTACATCAAAAGCTAATGATGACTAACAAAGCATAATTAAAAAAAGAGGAAAGCCAATCAGATCAGGAGCTTGAGTGCAAAAAAAAAAAAAAAGGCAACTCTCATACTGACAGTTGCTTACCCACAGTCCTCTGAAATGACGATAAAGACAATGAACTCAAAGGGTTTGCACTGTTTCTCATTTTCCCTGAATGCTGTCAGAAGTTTGCTTCAGATCCTACCACTGCCACTAAATCTATTCAGTAACAAAATTCAAGCAAGCAAATTTGAAGATCTAACTTGCTTTGTTAAATAATTCATGAATCGTACAAAATTGCGGCATCCCATTTAACAAGTGGAATGCTCCAAAGAGTTATATAAAATGGAAGATTTTTATAGGATGGTGGGGGCAAGAAAGTTATTAGTAAGAGAAAAGGGTTGTTCCAGGCAAGGTCACTGTTTAGGGGGAAAGCAGCTGTTGTATCATGTAATTACTCTATCTTTCTTTGTGGGGTAGAGAGGACCCAGGTCGTGGACTAACTGGTATGGATGGAAAAATTTCTGACTAACCAGTTAAGTCTACCTTTCTGGGGATTGTTGAAACCACAATTAGATTATGTATTAAGTATTCGTTTGGAAACTTGGTCTAAGTGACACCATTTTGTGACTGTGATTTTTTTTTTTAAAACACGGTTTGAAAGCACAAAAGGAAAATTACCTTTTGAAGATGCATGTTGATTTAAGCCTATTTAAATCAAACCATAATCAGTATAACCAAGAGTAACTATGTGAGGTGATGGATAGTAACTAAACTTACTGTAGAAATTATTTCACAATATATATAATGTATCAAATCATTATGTTGTACACCTTAAACTTATACAATGTTGTATTTCAATTTTATAGCTCAATAAAACTGGAAAAAAGTAAGAATAAGAAACTGAATAGGAATAACTGTTTTAATTGCCGAAAGATGAAAATTAACAAGGTTGGGGGGTTACTTACGTGGTTGTGGGAAAATAAAAAGCCGTGGAAGGAAAATGTTTTCCTAACTCAACAGTGTTGTTTAGAATTGGCTTTCTTTACCTTCACGTGTGTAAAGTCAAATAGAAGCTGCTTGCAAATGTATTTTTTCCATGTTACTATGTATATTTGCAGCTTAGTGAGACTATCTAATTAGTACATGATTTGTGATTTTTTAAACATAGACATGTTTCTTAAACACAAGAGTTCTTACAGGCAGTGGTTCACAATTTAGCTTTTCATCAGAATCACTTTGGCTCTTTAAAAAACCCAGATTCCCAGACCCCATCCTAAAGGTGCTGAAGAGAGATATGAGCATTATTGTTCTTTGTATTTGATGATAGTATACCATTTTAAATAATTAGAGTTTATTTGCATAAGTGTGAAGAATCTTTGTAATGTGGCTTAGTCAGCCACATTTGTTGAGCACCTACCATATATTTACATGTTTCAAAGTGCTCTAATTAATTCTAACATGAACCAGACAATTTATTTTACAAATACACATGGATTGATTTTTAGTTACCTAAAAATAAGTGAATATTAGAAGCAAAAAGTATTTTTTATAAAAAAAATCTCATTTTGAAACTTAATTGGTGGATATAATGTTTAGGTCTACATGACATTATGGTAGTAGAGAAAATTGTGCTTGCATAGTAAACTAAGTGCAGATGAAATATTTTATCACTGTTGTAGCACTTATCCACAACAACAAAGTTGAGTAGTTGTGATTGAGACTATATGGTTTGCAAAGCTTAAAATATTTCCTATCTAGCTTTTTATAGAAAAAGTTTATTGACTCCTGACAAGGATTTACATTGTTTGTAAATAAGAACTATTTTACTACTTCCTTTCCAATCTGTGTGCCTTTTCTTTCTTTTTCTTGCTTAATTGCACTAGCTAGGACTTCTGTATGATATTGAGTGGGAGTGGTGAGAGTCTATGTCTTTGTTGTATTCTCAGTCTTAGGAGGAAAGCATTCAGTCTTTTACCATTAAGTGTGATGTTAGTTGTAGGTTTATCATAGGTACTGTTTATCAGGTTAAGAAAACTCCCTTGTATTCCTAGTTTACTGAAATTCTTTAACATGAATGAATGAATGCTGAATTTTCTCAGATGCCTTTCTGTATCCATTGATCATGTGGTCTGTCTTCTTTAGTCTGTGAATATGCTGAATTATATTGATTTCTTTCAATGTTGAACTGTTGTTGCATTTCCCAGATAAACCTCACTATTTTGATATATATCTATATCTATAAGCTATGTTACTGGATTTTATTTGCTAATATTTGAGGATTTTTGTCTTTTTTATGAGGGATTTTGGTCTGTAATTTTTTTTTTCTCGTAATATCTTCTTTAGTTTTGGTATTAGAGAAATGGCCTTGTATAATGAATTGGGAATCCCTTTTTTATATTTTCATGAAGATTTTTTTTAAAGATTGATTTATTTGAGAGGGGAAGGGGCAGAGGAAAAGGAGAGATAGAATCTCAAGCAGACTTCTGCTGAGTGTGGAGCCCGATACAGGGCTGTATCTCACGACCTTGAGGTCATGACCTGAGCCAAAATCAGGAGTTGGACACTTAATCCGCTGTGCCACACAGGCGCCCCTATTTTTTTAATATTATTTATTTATTTATTTGACAGAGAGAGACAGCCAGCAAGAGAGGGAACACAAGCAGGGGGAGTGGGAGAGGAAGAAGCAGGCTCCTAGCAGAGGAGCCTGATGTGGGGCTCGATCCCAGAATGCTGGGATCATGCCCTGAGCCGACGGCAGATGCTTAACGACTGTGCCACCCAGGCGCCCCCTATTTTTTTTTTTTAATAACGTTGGTGTTATTATTTCTTTAAATATTTAGTAGAATTTTTCATTAAAACTATATGAGCCTGAAGTTTTCATTTCAGAAAGGTTTTAACTTAAGAGATTCAGTTTCTTTAATACAGGTCATGTATTTCTTCTTGGGTAAGTGTGGGTATTCTTTAGCTTTCAGAGTGTTGGTCCATTTTATCTAAGCCTTCCAATTAATATGCATCAGGCTGTTGGCATTATTCCTTTTCATATCACGGGGTCTGTACAAATGATATACACTTTTTTCCTCTTTGTTAGTAATTTGTACCTTCTTTCTTTTTTGCTTGGTCAGTTTAGCTAGAGGTTTGTCATTTTGTTGATCTTTGCTAAGAACTACCTTTTGGGGGGGTGCCTGGGTGGCTCATTTGAGCATCTGCCTTCGGCTCAGGTCATGATCCCAGGGTGCTGGGATTGAGCCCCACCTCAGGCTCTCTACTCAGTGGGGAGTCTGCTTCTCCCTCTTCCTCTGCCCTTCCCCCACACTTGTGCTCTCTCTTGCTCTCACTCTCGCTCTCTCTCAAATAAAATCTTAAAAAAAAAAAAAAAGAACTACCTCTTGGTTTTTACTGATTTGTACTGTTTATTTCCTTTCTGCTTGCTTTGGGTTATTCTGCATTTCTTTTCCTTTTTTTTTAAGGTAGAAAGTTAGATTACTGATTTTGGGGTGTTTCTTTTGTAATATAAGCACTTATAGCTCTAAATCTATACTGTTTAGATGTCCACTGTTTAGATGTTTTATTTTCATTTTTGCTGAGTTCATAATATTTTGTAATTTGAACCTTTCTCTTTCACTTTGATCCATGGATTATTTAGAAGTGTGTTGTTCTATTTTTAAGTATTTGGAGATTTTCAGATATATTTCTCTTGTTGATTCTAGTTTAATTGTATTATGCTTACTAAACGTATTTTTTACAATTAATTTTTAAAACTTCCTCAGAGATTGTGTTATAACCCAGGAAATGGTTTGTCTTGGAGAAAGTTCCATGTGCATTTGAAAAGGGTATGTAATCTGCCTTTGCATTGTGCAGTGGTCTATAAATACTAGATCCTGTTGTCAATGTTCAGTTCTTCTATAACCTTGAGGTATTTTTGTATACTTTTTTTTGTGATTATTGTGAGAGGAATGTGAAGTCTCCAATTATAAATGCGGGTTTGTCCATCTCCTTTCATTTCCATCAAGTCTTTATATTGTTTAGTTGTTAGGTGAATTTACGAATAAGATTCTTTTGTGTTCTCGTTGAATTGATTCTTTTAACATTGTTCAATGACGTTCTTTATTCCTAGTCATTTTTTTTCTTGCGTGGTAGTCTACTTTGTCTTATATTGATATAGTCTCCTCAGTTTTCTTTTGGTTAGTGTTTTCATGGTATAACTTCTTCCCTCATTTTACTTTAACTTACCTATATTATTATATTTAAAGTTTTTTTATTTTAGACAGAATGCAGTTGTGTCTTGTTTTTAATATATTGTGATAATTTTTGTCTTTTAATAGGTATGTTTAATATAATTGATATGTTTGAATTTAGGTCTATCATTTTATTATTTGTTTTCTGTTTTTGTTTCTCTGTTTCTCCTTTACTGCCAACTTTTGAATTATTTGAACATTGAATTATTATTTCATTTTTACTATACTGGCTTGTATGGTTATTTTAGTGGTTGCTGTAGGGATTGAGGTCTCTGCTTTGAGGAGAGTAGAAATGCAATAAAAATTTGGTTGGTTTAAACCTAATAACTTTTCATGGCTGTCTTCTCTTTTTTAATGCAGTGGACAATTTTTAACTTTTATTATTTCCTGAAATTCAGTTTGGGGTTCAGAATTAATTCTTAAAAATAGTGAATAATTAGTAGTTGTGTTTTATAATTTAAATGGATTATAGTACAGGTAGATATTAGAGATAATTTTATCACCATATATGCCTATATTATTCTTATTTCATATTTTTTAGAGCTTAGTATGCTATAAACATTGAAATGATGATAATAATAACAACAATAAGTGTTATTCTTAAAAACTTGTTTCAGGTACTTTGATAAATGTCCAGAGTATTTAATATACTTTGAATGAATCAACCATGAATTAGTTGATATAGATACCCTGACTCAGCAAAATTAAGTAATTTGTCCAAGACTGCACATCTTATTAGTAGTAAAATTTGAATTCAGATCCAGGTCAATTTGACTCCAAAGTTCATATGTTGTAGTATTAGTCTAGCCATTCATTCTACTGCTATTTATTGAATACGTACTATGTGTCAAGTACTATATTATTTCTTTTAGAAAAATGAATGAGGCCTTGCTGTTATGATGCTTCTGTCTTGTGGCAAGACTGCCATTAAATAAATATAATAATAAATGTGTAATTACATTGTGGCAATGCCATGAAGGGGAAGGACAGGGAATGAAAAGTATCAAAAACATGAGGAGCTTAGTTTAGATAGTTTGTAGGAGTGACATTAGAGGTAAAGATCTAAGATTGATGGGAGTTAGAAAGGCTGTATTGGCAGAGAGGAAAGGATGTCCCAGGGTCTTGAATTGGAAAAGAATTTAGAGGTTCTTGGAGCTGAAACAAGGCCAGAGTGGTTGGAATGTAGTAACAAACTGTGGATGTGAACTGAGGCTGAAAAGAGAGGCAGGGGCCAGGTTATCTAGGGCTACGTAGGCTATGCTAGTTTAATTGGCAATTGCCTTAATTTTTCCTCCTCAGAAAAGGGCAGTAGATTATAAACCTATTTATAAAGTAAGAACTATCTACTTCCATGAATTACTTGACAGATGTAGCTGATATCTCTTTATCTCAGTGCAAGGTGTAGTCAGTCCTAGAAATCTAGCATTACTTATATATCTGCCCTAGAATCTGTGGTGTTTCAGGTTTTTTTGATAAAAAGAAAATTCCTCCCACAATGGTTAGTAGGTTTCATTGGTTAAAATAATACTAGAAGAATAATACTTTTAGAATATCATGTGGAGATCACCATACTTTAAAAATTTTCTTAAGACATGCAGGAGATCAAACATGACATGCTACTCTTAATTTCAGCTCTTTTTAATGAACCTTGAAATACTGTCTTTTAGCGTGTCCTTCACACTTCTAATATTGAATCACATGTTTATGTCTTTCTCAGTCTGAGGGAAAAGGGCACACCAATGCTGGAGATGCAATATATGAGGTAGTAAGTCTACAGCGACAGTCTGAGAAGGAAGAACCAGTCACTCCCACTAGTGGAGGGGGTCCAGTGTCTCCACAGGAGGATGAAGCAGAAGAGGGTAAGCAGTGACACCTACTCAGTTCTCTCTCTTTATATAGCTGCTTTACTTATAGCCCTCAACGGAGAGAGTGTGTGTGTGTGTGTGTGTGTGTGTGTGAGTGTGCGTGTGAGTGGTGCGGGAGGAGAATGAGGATTATTCCTAGGCTCCGCTACTCTTAGGCTAGATTCTGCTAGATGCAGAAGAAATTTTGGTCCATTGGTTCCTTGGTTGCATAGTCCCCAGTGCCACTTACGCATCTGTTTAAATTTGCTGTTTTGCTTTCTGTTTTATTTCAAATATTTTTGAAGTGTTTAATGAGAAGTTTCAACTTCTCTCAAGTGTTTCCGGAATTTTGGTGATAGGCCGTGGCCCACTACTCATTTGACATTATTTGTTGTTGCTTTATCATTTTACCACTCACTTTTTTGAAATAGCATGGTATGTGCTCTGTTTACTACCTGGATGCTGCTGAGAGATGCTAACCAACCTCCCGAGAGTCACACTTCATTCGGCTCTGTGCGAAGCACTCTTTTTATAGAAACTAGAACTAAATGGCAGATCTTTATCGTAAGTCCTTAAATTATCTGCTTATAGGGTAGGGTTTATTAAAAATAAATTTCTAAGTTTATATCATCTTTGAAAAAAGCATCTTAGAATTCTCAGTCTTTCTGTGAAACTATTCCTTTATTTGGTTGCCATACAGATACTGATTATTTTTGGCTAATGTTTATTGAGTGCTTATTACATGCTAGACATTATTCTGTGTGTAATTAAAAAAAAATGTCCGTGAAGGTATAATTTACATACAATAGAATGTACCTTATTTATTTATTTATAAAGATTTTATTTTTAAGTAATCTCTGTACCCAACATGGGGCTCAAACTAGCAGCCTCAAGATTGAGTCCCATGCCCTACAGACTGAAGCAGCCAGGTGCCCCGAATGTACCCATTTTAATTGTATAGTTCACTGAATTTTGGCAAATGGATACATCTGTATAACCACCACGAGCATCATAATATAAAATATTTCCATTACCCCCCCCCCCCCAAATTTCCCTCATGCCCCTTCACAGGAGTCATCCTTTCTTCTCAGCTACAGTTCCTGGCAACCACTGATCTGTTTTTTGTCACCATGTTTTGCCTTTTCTACAATTCATGTAAAAGGAATCCTGTAGCACATAACCTTTTGTATATAGCATCTTTTACACAGCGCACATCTTTTGGGATTTATCTATGTTGTGTCAATAGTTGGTTTCTTCTTGTTGCTGAATAGTAATTTATTGTAAAGATATGCCACAATTTGTTCATCTCCTCACCAGTTAATTGACCTTTGAGCTGTTTGTAGCTATTGGCTATTAGCTGCTATGGATATTTGAGTACAAGTCTTCGGTGAATATCTGCTTTCGTTTTTCTTGGGTAGATCACCTAGGAGTGGACTGGCTAGGTCTTATGGTAAGGGTAGTTTAACTTTATAAAAAACAACTGAGCTAGTTTTCAAAGTAATTGTATCATTTTCTATCTTAATCAGCAACATAGAGTTAGTCACTCCATATCCTTAATCACATTTGGCATTGTAAATTTTAAAAATTTTAGCTATTCTAGTGGGTGTGTAGTGGTATCTTGTGATATTAATTTGAATTTCCCTAATGATTCATCATGTTGTTCAGCTTTTCATATGATATTTGTCATTTGTATATCTTCTTGGCCAACAGTCCGTTCAGATCTGTTGCCCATTTTAAAATGGGTTGTTTTCTGATTTTTCAGATTTCGTCTCTCTCTCTGTATATATAGTTATATAAAAGTCCTTTATTAGATATGTCTTGCAAATATTTTGCCTTTTCATTTTTTGAGCAATGTCTTTTGGAGAGCAAAAGTTTAAGTTTTATGCAGTCTAATTTGTCAGTTTTTTTCCTTAATGATTTGTCTGTGATCCATTTAAATTTTTGTTTGGTTGGAGGTAGAGTTTAGAAGTTTTTTGTTTGTTTTGTTTTGTTTTGTTTTTTTTTGGCTTACAACCCCAAAGCCGTTATTATCTCTTATGCCTTCTGAAGGTCAGGAATTAGGGAATGGTTTGTGTGGGCAGTTCTGGCGAAGTTTATTATGAAGAGTCAGGTGTTGTCCGGGGATGTAATCATCTGAAGACTTCACTGGGTGGGGCTGATAGGGGCCCATTAACAAAATTACTAAAATGATGCTAGTGGTTGGCGAGCAACTTTGCTTCCTCTCACATGGGCTTCCCCACAGGGGCTGCTTGGATGTCCTTACGGGATAATGGCTAACTTCCTCCAGACAGAAATCCAGGAGACTAAGGTAGAAGCTGCAGTGCCTTTTATGTCGGAGCTTTGGGGTCACGCAACATCACTTCCATAGTATTCTCTTGATCACAGCGTTCAGCCCTTCCTTCCATTGTGTGACTCTGCTATATTCTATACAAGACTCCCAGGAACACAGTTGTGGTCATCCCTTCCCAGCTAACACAAAGTGGAAAAGACCAGAGATCCCACGCAGGAGAATTTGGGCCAGACCTAGAAGCACATTTTTTTCTGGTAAACAGGAACCACAGTACTGGTCTGAGAATGTAATTGAGCTACGTGCACAGGAAGAAAAAACAGGAGTGACAAGTATCTACCAGAAAGTAATTTGAACACAAGATTTCAGGTAATGTCTTACAAAAATGCCATTCTCTTTAGAAATGAAAAATACATGGAACTAGAATTAGGAGAGAACAAAAATAATAAAATGACAGGTGCTACTCAATAGGAATACATTACATAATTTAATAAATAAAAATTCCTTTCTTCTATCCACTAACTTAAAAGAAGGTTAACTCACATGGATTAAGTATCCGTTTTGTGGTATATACTATATTAGATATTAATAGATCTAGTTGAACATTTTACTCACATTAGCCCCGAGGAATAAGTATTATCATTTTTATATAACATATGAAGAAAAGACAAAAAATTTTAGGCAACTCATTTGAGGTCAAAGGGCTAATAATAATATACAGAATCCTGGGATGCCTGGGTGGCTCAATCGGTTAAGCGTCTGCCTTTGGCTCAGGTCATGATGCCAGGGTCCTAGGATCGAGTCTTGCATGGGGCTCCTTGCTCAGCCAGGAGACTGCTTCTCCCTCCGCCTCCTGCTCCCCCTGATTGTGCTCTCTCTCTCTGACAAATAAATAAAATCTTAAAAAAAAAAAATACACACACACAGAATCCAAACCTATGTTAGTCTCACTCTAAAGCCAGTGAATTTTCATGGCCTACAAAATCAAGGTATTCTCCTTTAAAAACTGAATTGGTGTAACTCCACTCAGTTTCTTAAAAGATAGTATTTTTAATATTACAGACAAGATATTTTAGATCTTACATATTTCAGATCATATTCTAGATCTCATGTCATACATCTTGGGTGGAAGCCTGTAGTGTAACATAATATGAAAACAACATGAGACTCTGTCTTCTAAACAGCATTGTTTTATGTGAAAGCACTTTTGGAGAGTGATTTCAGCATACAGATCAAGTAGTGCATGAAAAAAGACTTTTAGATATAGAATATTTCAATTATGTCAGCCAGAAGCAAACATCCTTCTTTAAAGGACAGGTTGTAGGAAAACCTATTGGAAGCCAAAATATTCTCTTTCAGACGCACAAGCACACCTTTAATTTATTTTCCATGCATTTTGTCTGACATATTACTTGATGTTATTCAAGGCTTAGAAAGGTATTTTTTGGTTTAGTGGTAATTACTTCAAGGGTGAGGAGATTTGAAAGTTGTGCAGATGCACTTGAAGAGCTGCTTACTTATGGAAAAGAACATTACTAGAAAATGGATACATTGACAAGTAAATGGCAAACCAAATGATCCCAGGTTTAGCTTGTTATTAATTAGCAAAATATTCAGAAACATTCACTGCCAGGATCTTAAGATCATGTAGGTGAGCATTGGAAAGACCATCATTTTTTTAATCTTATTGAATTAGGCCCAACCTTCATTTTTACTTTTATTGAAGTATAATTAACATACAATGTTATATTAATGTCAGGTGTACAGTGTCATGATTCAACAATTCTGTACATTTCCATTGTACACCATGATAAGTGTCATCACTATCTGTCACCAAACTTTATTATATTACCATCTTATTAACTATATTCCCTATGCCGTGCTTTTCATCTTCATGACTGACTTATTTTGTAACTGGCAGTTTGTACCTCTTAATCCCCTTTCTTTCTTTTACCCGTCTTCCCACCCTCTTTCCATCTGGCAACCACTAGTTTGTTCTCTCTGTCTCTCTCTTTTTAAAAGATTTTATTTATTTATTTGAGAGAGAGGGAAGGAGTGGGGCAGGGGCAGAGGGAGAGGGCGAAGCCGACTCCCCACTGAGGGCATAGCCTGACAGGGGTGGGGAGGGGGCCTCAATCCCAGGACCCTGAGATCATGACCTGAGCCAAAGTCAAAAGCTTAACTGACTGAGCCACCCAGGAGCCCCTGTTCTATTTAAGAGTCTTTTTTTCCCTTTGTCTCTTCTTTTGTTTGTTCATTTGTTTTGTTTTTAAGATTCCACATATAAAAGAAATAATACAGTATTTATCTTTCTCTGTTTGACTTATTTCACTTAACATTTATAGCCTCTAGGTCCATCATGTTGCTGAAAGTCCTCAGGGAAATGCAAATCAAAACCACAGTGAGGTACCACCTTACACCGGTCAGAATGGCTAGAATCAAAAACACAAGAAATAACAAGTGTTGGCAAGAATGTGAAGAAAAGGGAAATCTTGTGCCCTGTTGGTGGGAATGCAAACTGGTGCAGCCACTGTGGGAAACAGTGGAGTTTCCTCAAAAAATTAAAAATAGAATTACCATACGATCCAGTAATTCCATTATTGGGTATTTGCCTAAAGAAAAGAAAAGCAATAATTTGAATAGATAAATGCACCCCTATGTTTATTGCAGCATTATTTACAAAACCTAAGTTATGAAAGCAGCCCAGGTGTCCATCAATAGATGAATGGATAGCGAAGAGGTAGTATGTATGTACCTTGGACTGTTAGCTGTAAAAAAGAATAAGATCAAACTTCATTTTTGATGTTGTCATTTTGACAGAGTTCTTTTGACACAGTTGTGTCCAAATGGCTACTTCAAAGTGTAAGGAACAGAGGCAGAAGAGATACATTTGAGAATATTCTGGAGATAAAATCAAGAGGTTTATAAATTAATTGTGTCCTGAGCAGCAGAAGCGAAGGGAAGAAACAGAATCAAAAGATCACATCTAGGTTTCTAGCATAGGTGGCTGGATGATTTTGGTCGAACAAATGAGACAGGAGAAGGAAGAGTGGGTTTCAGGGTGAGGGTAAGATTTATTCTGTTTCAGACATTGATGAGTTTGAACTTACTGAACATTAAAGTGGTACTATTTTTCAGTTATTAGAAATAGTTTTTAATTATGCGAGAAGTTTAATAGCTGGAGATAAAGGTTTGAGAGACATTAGCATGATGTAATGAGAATGGCTAAAATTTCCTTGGGGGAACATGTGGGAGATGCAGGTTAGAAGTAGAATTTAAGTGATCACTGACATTTGAGGGGTAGATGCAGGAAGAGAAAGCCCAGCTAAAGGATTTGCAGAAAAATGATCAGAGCGTTGTGAGGAGAACTAAGACAGTGTAGTAACAGACTAAGGAGTGGAGATTTGCAAGGCGGGGGTGATGTGCAGTTTTGCCACAGGGAACAGGGAGGTTCAGCATGAAAGGACCAAAAACTGTTAATTGGATTGGGTAAATTTTAGAAGTCCCGAACCTCTGTGATGGCGATTTTACTGAAGTTGGGAAAGAAAGCCTCATTATAGTGAATTGAGGAGGGGAGAACAGTGTTCTTAACCTTTCAAGAAAGTCAATGAGAAGAGGAAAGAGATTGGATTAAAAACATTGGGTTATATTAGGCCAAGAAAGGGGTAAGAAATTTGAGCTCATCTGTAGTTGGAAAGGGAGAGCTAAAATAGAGAGGAGTTAGCCACTGAATGTGTAACAGTACATTTTCCTGACATGCTTCTGTGTCCTTGCAAATGCTGTTTACTCTGCTTAGAGCCTTTTTCCATTTAAGTCCACCTGAGTAAGCTCTTCAACAAAGACATGTTAACAGTCAAAAGAAAATAGTAATTTTAGCGTACTGGCAGTTTCGATACTTAGAGATGTTTCAAAATATTTTCTATGACATTTTTTTAGTAGGTTGCTTAGGCAAATTACATTTAAAAAGTATTCAATGCAGAATGGCTGAGTGATGAGCTTGGCTAATCCACTTATCAAAAAGTGATGATAAAAGTGGATAAAATTGTCAAAAACCAGCCAGCTCAGGACTTGGGAAAGTGATAAATTATACAAAAAATTGAGAAGCGTCTATTCTAGAAAAACTACTGAACTCAGATAAGAACAGTCTATATTTTAGTCCCTGAGGCTGCTCCCATTCTGCTCATTCCTACCACTGGCCTATTGACTTGGTAGTTTTCCAAGGGTGGGGCAAGCTGTGAAAACTAGGAGTTTTGCAAAAACAGATCCATAAATACAGTGAAGGGATTGGTGGTTGCCAGAGGGGAGAGAGTGGGGGAGATGGGCAGAATGGGTGAAGGAAGGTGGTAGATACAGGCTTTTAGTTGTGGAATAAATAAGTCACGGGGGTGAAAGTTACAGCATAGGGAATTTATTCGGTGGTATAGAAACAGCCTTGTATGGTGACAGACAATAGCTGCACTTGTGGTTAGCTCTGCATAGCATATGAAGTTGTCGAATCACTGTCTTGTACACCTGAAACTAATGTCATATTGTGTGTCAACTGTAGTTCAATAAACGACAGAAAAAAAGAAAACCAGTAGCTTTGCTTTAGCTGCGGAAGGAGTTTGATTTGATTTGGAGCAAACATAGAAACCCCGTATTTCTGGAATGCTGCTGGAACAGTAGTGTTTTTTTTTTGTGGCAAAAAGATGGGAAGGCCAATGTTGTAAATAGCGTGAGGTCATAATTTTGGTTGGGGAAAGCCACAGACTGGCCAGAATTTGAACAAGATTTAAGGAATAGGTGGGCCTTCATAAGATTATACATACCTCTGGTGTGAAGACTGTGCATGTGTGCAAGGCTGTGTACACACTCAGGAGAGACCAGAGAGAGCCCTAACTAGTCACATCACATATCCACGCTGGACCTGAGGCCTTGGATATGTATGACTGAGTCTTGTTTCCAGAGTTCTTTTTTTTTTTTTTTAAAGATTTTATTTATTTATTCGACAGAGAGACAGCCAGTGAGAGAGGGAACACAAGCAGGGGGAGTGGTAGAGGAAGAAGCAGGCTCCCAGTGGAGCAGGGAGCCCAAAGCGGGCCTCGATCCCAGGACCCTGGGATCACGCCCTGAGCAGAAGGCAGACGCTTAACAAGCGAGCCACCCAGGCGCCCCATGTTTCCAGAGTTCTGTCTTTGAAATGCTTTTGCTTTTCTTTTCTATTTAATGGAGAGCAGCTGTGCTCCAAGTGGAGTAAACAGCTGAAGACTGGTTCTCGCAGGATCAAGCCTTTTGTCTTCTCCTGTCAGCAAGTGGCAACTCCAGGCTCCAAATCACAGAATCCAGAATCTGACCTCTCTCTGACTTGATCATTTCTTGTGCCGGATTATTGCCATTGCTCCTGACTGGTTTCCTGCCTTCCACCCTCGGCCCTGCCACCCTAGTCCGTGTTCCACGCACTGGCCATACACATCCTTTTGAAATTTGTCAGATTACTTTACTTCTCCCCTTAAAATCCTCTATTGGCTTCTCATTTCACTCAGCCAAACATTCTTTTTACCAAGGTTTACAAGCCTGAATGTAATCTTGCTCTCTGATTTTTACCTTTCTGACTTCATTCCCTGCCATTCCCTCCCTCACAAATGCCGCATTTGTCCTTTTGCTGTTCTTCAGACACACAGGTGTATGCTTGCCTTGGGCTAGAGTGCTCGCTGTGGCCTCTGGCTGGGACCCTAGTTCTTAGGCTGCTGCAGGGTCCCTCCCTCCTCTTATTCTAATTTTTCTTGAGCTGCCACCATCTTATTGAGATCTTGCCTGCTCAGTAAATAGAAGGATAATAGTAAATGAACAAACAAATAATTTAAAAAGTGAATATATTTGTTATAATAGATATAATAAATGAATGTGTCTCCTTTTGTGATGCCTCAAAATGATTCAATACTGAGAAAGACAGATGCAACATTTTGGGATTGTATTTGAAAATATGAAAAACATACATAAAATTTTCAGTTTCTCATCCTTATATGTATAGTCTGGAGAAGAACAAGTCATCAGATTTCTGTTTTTCTAAAAATTTTTTTCACTTCTGTTCTTAATTTTTCACTGAGATGTCACCTCGTCTTTTGAAATTCTATTAGCCTTCACCTTTATTTAAAAAGCTACAAAAATCACAGAGTAGGAAGTAATACTTTTTTTTTAATAGATCAGGCATTTCATACATTTTCAATATACTTTATTATTAGTTCCGTAATTGACATTTCTGTCAACGCAAACATCAAAAGTTAGAGCTGGGGGTGGCATCGAAATGTTTTCCTGCTGGGGGCAATTGGAGTATTCTTTTTTTTAATTATTTTCAACAATTTGCCTGTCAAAGCAAAAGTGGAAGTTCAAGTCACTCTAAATTGTCTTACCTTAACCTGTAATTTAACTAAAAAGGGATACAGGTATAAAAGGACTAAAATTGCTCTTAATTTCCTGCGGAAGATCTAAAGTAAAATGAATTAAGATATCTTTGCATATTTTTCAAATGCTGTTCAAAAAATGAAGTGTGTTAAAGGGTATTAATTTGAATGCAAAAGCATCTTAGCAGAAAGTTAAGTCCATCAGTGAGACATTATAGGGATTATTTGAAAATTACCTTATCACCTTTAGACACTCCGACATATTCTGAAGCTCCTGCTTTTGAAACTTGAGGTGCCCTTGTTTTGCTTCATCTATATTTCAAACTGGCTTTCTGTTTGTTGACCTGAAACTTATATTTACTTAGTTGTAACATGGATAGTAAGTTACATGAAGGCAAAAGATGGCAGTTACAATATGATTTCCTTACGACACATGACCAAGTAATTGTAGAAGGCCAGAGTCACAGTAATATTAGGTAAGCTTCACTCCTGGTCATACTTTTTATGTTCAGTATAATCTGCAGTTTTTATATTTGGATTGGTTAAAATGCTATTTAAAAAAAAAAAATTTCCCCATGATTTAAGGGACTGTTAGCTGTCTATCACTACTCCTAACTCATTATAACTAAAGAGCAAAATAGTCTCAAAATCAGAGGCTTACTTTCTCCTAATTTCTTAATTCATAGTCTGATTAGAGAAAAGGCAGTCACAAAGAACTTTTACTATAGAAACCAGTTTGCAGATGAACATTTTTTTTTAAAGATTTTATTTATTTATTCGACAGATATAGAGACAGCCAGCGAGAGAGGGAACATAAGCAGGGGGAGTGGGAGAGGAAGAAGCAGGCTCCTAGCGGAGGAGCCTGATGTGGGGCTCGATCCCATAACGCCGGGATCACCCTCTGAGCCGAAGGCAGACGCTTAACCGCTGTGCCACCCAGGCGCCCCTGCAGATGAACATTTTTTATATTTAAATGAAAAGAAGATAGGGGATATAGAAAAGAAATTAGTTTTTTAAGAAAACGTGATGATCATACAGCACTTACGTGTGGCAAGCACGAGCTAAAGAAGTGCTATTCAAGCGTTAAGTGTGTACATGCATTGCCTGGAAATTTTGTTAAAGTCAGGTCTTGTTTCTTAGGTCTGGAATGGGGCCTGATCTGCATTTCTTAAATCTCCTACTGGATACCACAGCATACTTTCAGTAGCAAGGATTTAAATTGCCTGCTTATATTAATTCATTTAATCCTCATATCATCCTTAAAATGTTCACACTATTACTGTATCCATCTTGTAGATGAGCAAAATATGTTCCACTAAAACAGACTTGGCACATTAGATACTGTTTCTTTAGCAGTCAGACACTTTATTTGTAAAATTTGTGTGCACACGTGTGTGTGGGGGGGAGAGGAAAGGAGGAAGGGAGGGAGAAAAGGACTTTATAACACTGTTTTATTCTTGCATTTTAAATGATCTGTTTCAACAAAATGATTAAAAATATATTTGATAAGGGAAGGTATTTAAGAGAAAGTGGAGGGAAAGAGTGTATTAGTTTTCTGTTGCTCCATAACAAGTTACCAAAACATTTAACATCTTAAAAGAACACAAGTTTATTATCTCACATTTTCCATGGATCAGGAGTCTGGGCATGGCTTAGCTGGGTTCTCTGCTCAGGGCCTCCTAAGGCTGCAGTCCAAAGTTTCACGTAGAACTTAAGTCTCATCTGAGGCTTGGGATTCTCTTCAAAGCTCAAGTGATTGTTGACTGAATTAATTTTCTTGCAGCTGTAGAACTCCTGGTGGCTTGCTTCTTCAAGGCCGACAGGAGAATCTACTCTAAGGAAGGCCGAGGCCCTCTTTTCAGCATTTACCTGATTAGGTTAGGCCCACCTTGATAGTCTCACTTTGATTAATTCAAAGTCAAACTGGTTGGGAACCTTATATCTGCAGAATCCCTTCCCCTTTGCCTTATGACACAACCTAGTCACAGCTGTCACATTTATACATTCTGCCTACACTCAAGGGTAGGGATTTTGCACGGTGTGTACTCAGGAGGCAGGAATCTTGGGGGCTGTCTTAGAACTGCCTATCACAGAGAGCTGTGTACCAAAAATAAAGCAAACCTGTCATTTTTTAAGCGTCTGTTAAGTAATAGCCACTTTTGCATACATGCTTTGTCACTGTGACGATGCAAGAGAGGTACTATTGCTTCCCTCGTTTTGTAAGTTTATATCTCATTTGTCCAATTGGACTAGGCCCTAGGATATAAATACATGCAGGATAGCTAAACAAAAAAATGACCTCAACAAAAAGAGTACATGATGAATTGCCACATGAGTAATAAGAGCATTGATTGGTATAGGTTTCCAGTGTTTTTTCTCAAGCCATTTTCATTACTTGTGAAACCCTTATCATCTCTGCCTGTTGAAGCCAGGGTTCAACTATCAGTTTAAATGCCATTCTCTTTGTCACTTATCCCTAGTCAGAAGTGATCTGTTGTTCCTTGAATGTAGAAGTGCACTATAATTTTGCTTATCTTTAATAACATTTATGATATTCTGTGTTAAATTACAGTTACATGTGTCTTCTCTTCCTTACTTGAGTATAAATTCCTTCTGACAAGCTCGGGTCTTTATTCATACTTATATCTGTCTTCTGCTGGGCCTATCAGAGATTTCAACACAGTGGGTCACCAGTAAATGGTAGCTTTACTTCACTTTCAAGTGGTTAAGTCAGGGAAAATTTGAGTGAGTTAGTGGGATTTGGAAGAGTAGAAAGTAGGAAGCATAGCATTTTGACATTTGTGAAAACAGGAAGTATAGATGCACCCAGAATCTGCAGTGTGCCTATGAGACAGTGAGTGTGAGGTTGGAGAGACAGGTGGGGAACAGGCCTTGGAGGGCCTCATTGAAAACACTGAACAGTGTGGACTTTAACTGTATGAAGTCGTGGAGAGTCATTGAGGGGTTTTGAGCTGGGCGTGGCACGAGCAAAGATTTGAGTTAGAAAGATTAAGTGGGCAGTAAGCTATGTAAAATGCAGTTAGGAACAGTGAAGAACCTGTGATTATATCTCTAATTTGAGGAGATAAAGCCTGAACAAGGGTGCCGATCCTGGAAATAGAAAATGACTGATTTCAGGGAAATAATTGACAGGAAAAGGTGATGAGTCATACCTGTTTTTAATTGCCATATTCAGAGGCTTAGTGCTGGGTTAGCTTGCCCTGGAAGAAAGCATATTTATATATTAATTTCATTCATTTCAGAAGGATTTGTGTACATACATATTTTTAGCACTGTGGTTCCTTGGAAGGACTTCCTTTAAGGCTGAACTTTATGTTTAATGTGGGAATAAGCATTTTAAATCATTGCAGGAATTAAGTAATACTATGAAACATCACAGTGTGTATTGCATTTGACCCAAATGTAATCAAGTGCCAAATGTATGGTTTAGATTCTAAGTGTTGTGAGATTAATTAAGATTGTTATTTGGGCTCTTGATGTTTTCCCCTACGGATAACCAGTGGTGTTTCAAAAAAACAACTGCAATCTAACCACTGGATGCTTGAGTATGATTTGGTCCCATATCAACTGAACTTAAGCATGTAGTATTGATTTTCTCCCCTGTGACTTGTATTTCATTTAAAAACCTAAAATATAAAATTGTGGTGTAATTCATGATTACAGTCTAATCTTAATCTTGAGTCTAATCTTATTCCACCCCAATCATACAGTAATTTTTATGTTTTAAAATACAATGCCTCTAAAGAATGAAAATCTAGCATTCAACAGAAAGTAAACTACATTCTCACATTTCTAGGTTGCATGTCTTCTACCAAAAAAAAAAAAAAAAGACAATACATCGTAATCATTTCCCGCAGCAGTGTTTTTTTTTGTGTCTGGAAAGTTTATTGTCTTGTCCTTAACTGGAATCTAGTATTTTTTTTAAGTGATGAGATTCTTGAATTTGGCAGATTGAAATCTGATTCCAACATACTTAATGGTTATGGAACTGATTTCTATTATATTTAAATTGTACAATATATAGTCTTGTTTTTTATATTTATAGTAACTATATCCTCACTTTTCATAAAATTGATTGTTTTTTTGAAAAATGTTTTGGGCATTTGAAAAAAAAATCATATTTAATGTTTCGAAGCAAATAGAAATGAATGGTTGCTCTGCAAGGGTCCTGGGCTTGGCATACTGTGGCCAAACTAGCCACAGTCTGGTTTTGTTGTAATGGCTTCTGAGCTAAGATCGGTTTTTATATTTTTAAAGTGTTGTAATAACAACACCTCTCCCCAAACCACCCCCCCGAAATAAAGAAAGAAGAGGAAAGAGAAGAATATGTGATAGAGCTGAAAATATTTACTGTTTGAACCTTAGAGAAAAGTTGGCTGACTGTGAGAGTCACAGCATATTTGTGAATATGTATGTTTTATGTAATTCCTAAGATTCTGTAAAATATACTGTTATTACTATGCTTTCTTTTGTATACGTAACTGGGGCTACATTTTAGTTAAAGTGTTTTGTTAGTTGCGTTTGTTACATAATAAATGCCCTTCCTATTAGTGCTCCAAAGTAAACTTTTTTAATAAAATTTTTTCCATGAGTTGAATGTTATAATAAAGTTTTAGTGTATTTCTAATGAGAAGTATGTAAAAATTAAAGATTTTTTTTTGCATTTGAAATAACCTTAAGTGGAACAACTCAAAATTCATGAATTGAGTTTGTTATTAATAGAAAATATAGTTGAAAGGAAATATGAGAAGTAGCAAGAAAAAAAAACTTGGAGAATTACTGTTTCATCATATAGGTGTAATGGAAAGTACCCATCTTTCTCATGTAGTGTGCCTAAACAATGTGTTAGGGGGCGCCTGGGTGGCGCAGTCATTAAGCGTCTGCCTTCGGCTCAGGGCGTGATCCCGGCGTTCTGGGATTGAGCCCCACATCAGGCTCCTCCGCTGGGAGCCTGCTTTTTCCTCTCCCACTCCCCCTGCTTGTGTTCCCTCTCTCACTGGCTGTCTCTGTCAAATAAATAAATAAAATCTTTAAAAAAAATAAAATAATGTGTTAGTATTTAAGGTAGAGCTTAATACAACTCTTGCTTGTTTTGGCAAGTCCCAAGTGTGTATTTACTTCGACTATCATAAATGGATAATCTAATAGAAAAAGTGCATCTTAATATCATAAAAATAATTTCTGTATTGTTATGTAAGCTCTTTTCAGGGGAGATTGATATTTGGTATTAATAGAGTACAGCATCTTTGGTTAGAGAATCAGTCTTAAAGACAATTTTACTCAAAAGAGTCTTTTAATGTAAATTTATTACATGAACTTAAAGTTTTAACTTTATATTAAGGATAAGATTGTGAATATAGTAAATGTGAGTTGTGAATTTCTGTATTGCATGGTTTTAGAAAAGAGTTTATGTGTTTTTAAATGCTCCTATTTGGTTATTAAACTTTTATGTTTGTTTTTTCTTGGGGTTTTATTTGGAGGGTTTTGCTTTGTTTTGTTTTCATGCTGGGGTCAATTTTGGTTCATTTAGTACTTTGTAGGTATACAAACTCCTTAACTGAAACATTATTAATATAATGAAATAGTATCAAGAATTAAGTGGTCATGTCTCCCTTTCTGTATTTTTTCTAATTTTTAAAAAACAGTCCTTTCAGAAGTTAGAAAATAGTTTGAACTAACTAGCACCCCTGTAGAAAGTTATCGTAGTTCTTCCATAATTTACTTCTATTTTCATGTTATTCCAAAATGCATGCGGCTGTCTTTTATCATTTTTCTAACTTTGGTGTGATAAAAGCTCCACATTTCCCAACCCTCAGATGCTCCTGAATGCCAGTTAATGTGATGCTTCTTTGCCTCACTTCATGTCTCAGACTTCTTGAAAGATGAAGATTAAGATATCTTAGGGACATTGTCAAAATGCTGCCTTTGTAATTTTCCTATGAACACATTCTGTAGATATTATAGACTAGGATGAAGATTGGATGGGAAGGAATATTAGAAGATACGAGGGAAGTTGAATTCAAGAAAACTTGGTTGTGCGTGATTGTTGGATGTAGCACCCAAGCTGGTGCTACGCCAACGCTGCATGACAACTTGAGCACTTACCTTTCTTATTACTCCGAGTTCCTATTATATACAAAGATGTTTTCATTTGAAATTCCTAAAGTTTAACTGAGAAGGGATTTCGCCCTTTGCCCTTGAAACCCCTTTCTCGTACTTAGTGTAATTCATAGACTAATTGGGAATTCAGGGAAAATCTTTGGTATCTAAAGTTTTAAGTTAATACAGTATTTCATTCTTGATGTATCTTTTTTAAGCAAAGTAATTACCTCATGACCTGAGGATTTTGGGTTTTTTTTTGTTTTAATGAAATATGTTTCAAATGTCTAAGGATTTCACATATTTACATGCAAAGCAATTATATTCTAAATAAAGTTATACACTGGTACTTTTCCAGAGATTGGAAGGCTTAATTTAGTCTTATAAATGTCTTTTTTGATAGTAGGGCTGACCTTTAAATGATAGATAAGTGAACTTTGTACTTGAAGGGTCACTGCAGCTAGCTAAATGCCACACAGTTTTTATAGAAATTTAACTTGACTTTATTTATCTTTCTACAACATTTTTACGTGTAATTATGTTTTCTAAGTGGCTCAGTAAAGTCTGTGTTTGAAAAGTTTGTCTAAATCCAGTATGCTGAGGGGAAGATAAGAATATTTATTCACAATGGCTGCAGCTTAATATGATAATAACATTTTAAATGGCAGCCCAATAAAGAGAGGGGAGTGGTTACAAACAGTCTGGAGTTCTTAAAATAATTATTGACAAATGATGATTTAAATGTAAAAAAAAAAAAAACAACCCTAAGTGGATTTTCTCTGAGATAAACTTCTTTCTAGCAAATGTTGTTTGTCATTTTAATTTTACTGCCTCCACGAATGAGTGGTTTTTGACTGGTTTTTAAAAATCGTTTATTTAATCAAATTTTTAAGACATTTAAATAAATTAACAAAACTACTGAAAAATTGTCTGTGTAAAGCCAGGCACCAATTTATGATTTGGGAAGATAACCAACTTTGTATTAGAAAACAAACACAAAAATACAGGGAATTTCTGTTCTCTTTTTTATTGTTAAAAAATTTAAATAAATATAAAATGGACCCTGACTGCCCACCATCTGATTGATTCTCCAGGAGAAATCATTTAATGGTTTAGATATTTTTTCCAAAAGGAATATTTTGTATATCCTGTTGGGCAACTTTCCTCATTAAACAATCTATTATGAACACTACATTAAACTCGCTCTTTTTAATTGCATAGTATTCTGTGGCAAGGGTATAGCATAATTTGCTTTTCAAAACAGTTCTCTCTCTCTCTCTTTTTTTTTATTAAGATTTTATTTATTTAAGAGAGAGGGGCAACGAGAGAGGGAACACAAGTAGGGGGAGTGGGAGAGGGAGAGGCAGGCTTCCTGTTGAGCAGGGAGCCCGATGTGGGGCTTGATCCCAGGACCCTGGGATCATGACATGAGCTGAAGGCAGACACTTAATGGCTGAGCCACCCAGGCGCCCTCCAGTTCTCTTTGAAGGTTCTAAAAGTAACACCTATTTTTCTTTCCTTTTTTCTTTTCTTTTCTTTTCTTTTCTTTTCTTTTCTTTTCTTTTCTTTTCTTTTCTTTTCTTTTCTTTTCTCTTCTCTTCTTTTCTGCTATTGTGGATATTGTAAAGAATAGTCATATATATGGATCTATCTATTCTGAAGCACAAATGCAGATTTCTAGATATTACTGTGGTGGTCACAATCTGTTTTTAGATAGATAGTACTAAATTACTCTCTAGAAAGACTGAAGCTTTATATTCCTTACAGTAGTGTATCTGAGCACCCTTTCCTTCATACCTTCACCCAAAAGAGATATTATCAGTCTTAATGTTTACTGCTTCCATGACGTGGTAATAGGATTAATAGGAGTTAACTTTTATTGAACATTTATACATACCTGAGACTATTATCAGCATTCTTTAGATGTTCTCCATGTTGTGAAGTGAACCCTCTGTAGTCTCGGGACTTTTATTCCCATAAGTAAGTAGTAGATGGTCTGTAGTTGTGCAAAGCCTACATCAGAGTCCTCGTGTCTAGGAGGGTTTGCGTGGCCTATGTGGCCACTGAATCCGCTTTTCCTGCCAATTTAACAAGTAAGATTCAGACTGAAATGCTATAGTGACCACCTGGGTGTGATCATTCACACACCCTGGTGATGCTGATACAGCGGCATGTTTTCAGTGAATCTTTGAAGTAGGGAGATCCTGGGGTCATATGCTTCCTGACCTCTTCTGAGGTACAATTCCCTTAATGCTTGGCAGGTAAACTGGTTTTTGTGGAAACAGATTGAGTCACTGATTCACAAGGCAGTTAAATTCCACTTTCTAATGAAAAACTAAGTGAATTATACATTTAATTCTCACACCAGCCCTATAAGGTAGTATTTTATCCATTTTTTAGTAAAGAGAGGTTGAAGGTAGAGAGGTTAAGCACTTTGCCCAGGGTCACAGTTTGCGAATGTTTTTCTTGCTAAAATCTTTTCTTTCTTTTTCAGGCTAAGGCCTTGCTTGAATCTCCCTTTTCTTTCTCCGGTACTGCCCCCATTACAGGTGGGGGCTGAGTTTGACAGAGTCCTGTTGTTTATCAGCCTTGTGCTGGTGTTTGGGTTGAAGCCGGAGAGCTGATAGCAACTGTGACCCCCAGTGCATGTCTGTGGGCAGGGCTTGGAGAGGTAGGTGTCTGAGGAAAAAACCTGAGGAGAAAGGTGCTAACTATTGGGTTCTCTTTATTCAATCTGTTATAAGCAGGAAAATTTTAATAACCTCAAATCATTAAAATATTTAAATTTGGGAGACTGGCAACAAATTAGGTATTATATATTTGCTCAGAGAATGTACTCAATAAATGTTATTTGAATTTAATTATACTGAACTATCTCCTTTGTAGTTCTGGAAACTGAGACCCTGAGACAAAGTGACAGCGTCAAGACCAGAATCTCCTTATTACTTTATAATTGCGTTGTGTGAACAACTAACTCCTTTAGCTGAAGCAAGACTGAGAGCTTATTAACTATTTGCAGAAAGATTATGGAAATAATTCATATGCCATTCCTGTAGCAGCAGTTAGTATCAGTAAGGAGAGGGCTTAATTTTTCAGTTGGAGAAATTATGGCTCTTGTCACACCAGGGGGATGTGGTGTTCTAATGATTTGAATATGGCCTTGGGAGCTGAATGACTCAGATCTCTTATAACTACAGGAAAAAGGCTGAGCTTTCTGAAAATTTAGTGCTGAGAATATCACACTGGCTTTAATTTTGGGGCTAGAGTAAATATTTGTGAAATGTATGTCAGCAGAAAGGCTACACAATATTGTACTGTTACTATTTTCATGATACTATAAATAGAGACAGGCAAATTTGTAAAAATTCTAAGTGGTACGCATTTGAGCATATTAAAATATTTTGAGGGGTATTTTATTTTTATTTTTTTATTTTTTGAAAGAGCACATGTGGGAGTAGGGGCAAAAGGAGAGAGGGTGAGAGAGAGAATCTTAAGCAGGTTCCAGGCCCAGCAGGGAGCCCAGCTCTGGGCTCAGTCTCACAACCCTGAGATCATGACCTGAGCCAAAATCAAGAGTTGGATGCTTAACTGACTAAGCCACCCAACTGCCCCTTTAGGGGTATTTTAAAAACATAGAAAGTTTGTTTTAAAAAACCTGGAAATTTGGCTTTAGATAATTAGAGCTTTAATTTGTCCTTTCTCTTTGTACCAAAACCACAAATAAATATTACATCAGAGAAATAAAGGTTTTAGATTTTACCAGTCTCTTCAGAATTACCTGGCTTTTTCAATCACCTCTCTCCCCATAACCTTTATGACTCTCTAGTGCTGATTTTCTCTTACTTGCCTCTACCATTCCCCAGCTTTGCTTGTCCCACTTACCTTCCCTTTCCAGATTCCTTTCTTCTATCTGTCCTACATTCAGTTATCCTTAAAGCCTGTTATGTACAAGGCCCTGTACTAAATGCTTAGGACCAGTACCTATCTTCAAGGAGTTTTCAGCCTAGAGGTAGAAAGAGGTATGTATATAATAAATGCAAGCTAGAGGAGCTAAGATGTGGCATAGTAGGAGGAACCTAGGCTTGCCTTGTCCTTTGTTCACAGCTAGATAAATATCAAATCATTCTGAACACCCAAGAAATTGATCTGAGGAGTGACAGAATTGCACAAGTAGAGGGAGAGAAGAGGCCACATGGTGGAAGGTAGGAGGTGTGGAAATGCGATTTGGGGGGAGAAACGGATCATGGGTGCTGGGGAGAAGAGGGAGCCCTGGTTGTGGAAGGAGGCGAGAGAGAGAGAGAGAGAGAGGAGCACACGGGATCCCACAAGGAAAACACTTCCCCAAAGCCATTGATTGGGAAAATGAGAGAGGCTGATTTTTCTGAGTTTTTACAACCAATGGGGCTCAAAGACTGGAGTTTTAGAAGTCCGTGGCATGGCTGGTATGGAGCCCTCAGGGAGCTGAAATGCTCCTTTGGAGAAGGCAGAGAGCCCGGGAGCAGACGGTGCGATCCTGGGACTCAGTGGAAGGGATGATTCCCCCTTCTTGGAGTGCATCTGGGAGAGGTGGCATTGCCTGTCCAGAGACAAAAGAGAGGGTGGGTGCCATTACCTTCCCTGTCCCTCAGCATAGTTACAGAGACAGCTGCTGAGGGCAGCTAACCTCGATACCATCTCTTGGCTGCACTTTACTTCAAACTCCATGACCCATGCTTTGGTGCAACTGCCCTTCTGGGACAAACTGCATTAGTCCCAGCATGGCAAGACCCTCCCCCAGGGGATCAGGATGGGTCTGCCTCATGCTGGGTTCCTAAAGCTTGGAGTTTTAAAACTCAGTTGGCCTCCCTGGGATAGAACACAGGTGTATTGCATTGCTGACGGGGGTGGGGGGTGGCAGGGCACATGCCCCCAGACACAAGGTGAAGGCAGGGATCTGAGGGATACCTGGGACACACAAGTGGAGATTGTTCACTCTTCTGGGAAGGCTTCCTGGACAGCGGTGGGTATGAACTCCCCTCTCTGGAGATGAGGGAGGGGGCTGGTGCCATTTCTCTCCCCCGCCTGTCAGCATAAAATAACTTCAGTAAGCAGCACAGTGTCAACACTGGCAGCCTTGACCACTTACACCAAGCCTCCCCTCCCCCCACAGGTGCTGCTTTTCCTGGGCAAGTGTGCCTGAGAACCAGGGCAGTGGACCCCTCCCCCAGAAGATCAGCACAAACCCCCTGCTCCCACCACATCTACTGACCCCAGAGTTCTGCAAAGCTTTAGCTCTAGTGGAAATAGCATAGGGTCTCTATTAACAAGCAGACCAGAGCACAGGTAGTTAAAACTTGCCACATTCTGACCAAGGTCCAAATACTTCTCACTTCAGGCAAGGAGAAACTGCAGAGGACTGACCTGGGGGAAAGAGATGCCAAAACACAGCAGCAGAGTGCACATAGCATACACCAGACACACTTCCTGAAGCATCAGGCCCCTGAACTCCACTCTTCTTTATGAAGCCATCTCTCAGGAGCAGGAAACATAACTGGCTTTCCTAACACACAGAAGAAGGCAGAGCTCTAAACAAAATGCCAAGATGGAGGAATTCATCCCTAAAGAAAGAACAAGAAAAGGTTATGCCCAGGGATCTAATCCAAATTGATACAAGTAATATGCGTGATCCAGAATTTAAAGCAACAATCATAAGGATACTAGCTGGGCTTGAGAAGAGTGTAGAAGACACCAGGGAGTCCCTTACCACAGACATAAAAGACCTAAAAACCAGTCAGGCCAAAATGAGAAATGTGATAACTAAGATTTGAAACTGATTGGATGTAATGACCACAAGGATGGAAGAAGCAGAGGAATGAATAAGTGAAATAGAAAATAAAATTATGGAAAAGAATGAAGCTTAAAAAGAAAAGGGAAAGAGAAATATTGGATCATGAATACAGACTTAGGGAACTCAGTAACTCTATAAAGCATAATAACATTTGTATCATAGTTTCAGAAGAAGAAGAGAGGGTAAAGGGGCAGGCTTATTTGAGGAAATTATAGCTGAAAATTTCCCTAATCTGGGGAAGGAAATAGACATCCAAATCCAGGAGGCACAGAGAACTTCTATTAAAATCAACAAAAGCAGGCTGACACCAAGATATATTATAGTTAAATTAGCAAAATATAGAGAAAAAGAAAGATTCCTAAAAGCAGCAAGACAAAAGAAGTTCCTAACTTCAAGGGAAGACAAATAAGGTTATCAGCAGATCTTTCCACAGACACTTGGCAGACCAGAAGAGAGTGGCATGATATATTTCACGTGCTGAATGGGAAGAATATGCAGCCAAGAATACTCTATCCAGCAGAGCTGTTATTCAGAATAGACGGAGAGATAAGGAGTCTCTCAGACAAAAACTAAAGGAGTTCATGACCACTAAGTCAGCTGTGCAAGAAACATTAAAGGGGACTCTGAGGGGGAAAGAAAGACGAAAAGCGACAAGGACTAGAAAGAGAGAAAATCCCCAGAAACAATGACAAAACAAGTAATAAAATGGCACTAAATTCATATCTGTCAATAATTACTCTGAATGTAAGTGTACTAAATGCTCCAGTCAAAGACATAGGGTGTTAGAATGGTTAAAAGAAATAAGACCCATCTATATGCTGCCTAAAAGAGACTCTTTTTAGACCTAAAGACACCTGCAGATTGAAAGTGAGGGGATGGAGAACCATTTATCATGTTAATGGATGTCGAAAGAAAGCCAGGGTAGCAATACTACATCAGACAGACTAGATTTTAAACCAAAGGAACTCACTGATATAATAATAATAGTAGGGGACTTTAACACCCCACTTACATCAATGGACAGATCATCCAGGCAGAAAATCAACAAGGAAACAATGGCTTTGAATGACACACTGGACCAGATGGACCTAACAGATGTCTTCAGAACATTTCATCCTATACTACCAGAATACACATTCTTTTTGAGTGCACATGGGCATTCTCCAGAATAGATCACATACTGGGTCACAAATCAGGCCTCAAGTACAAAAAGATTAAGATCATACCATGCATATTTTCTGACCACAATGCTATGAAACTTGAAGTTAACCACAAGAAAAAATTTGGACCCCGAATACATGGAGATTAAAGAACATCCTACTAAAGAATGAATAGGTCAACCTGGGAAATGAAAGAAGAAATTAAAAAAAAATTACATGGAAACAAATGATAATGAAAACACAATGGTCTAAAACCTTTGGGACGCAGCAAAAGTGGTCATAAGATGGAAGTATATAGCAATACAGGGCCGGGCTATTTCAAGAAGCAAGAAAAATCTCAAATATGCAACCTGACTTACACCTAAAAGAGGTAGAAAAAGAACAATAAACAAAGCCTAAAGGCAGCTGAAGGAAGGAAATAAAAATGATTAGAGTAGAAATAATGATATAGAAGCTAAAAAACCCAATACAACAGATCAATGAAAACCAGGAGCTAGTTCTTTGAAAGAATTAATGCAATTGATAAATCTCTAGCCAAACTTATCAAGATGAAAAGAGAAAGGACCCAAATAAATAAGATCATGAATGAGAGAAGAGAGATCACAGCTAACACCACAGAAATACAATCAATTAGAATATTATGAAAAATTATATGCCAACAAATTGGGCAATCTGGAAGAAATGGATAAATTCCTAGAAACATATAAACTATGAAAACTGAAAAGGGGGCCGAAAGAAAATTTGAACAGACTGATAACCAGCAAAGAAATTGAATCAGTAATCAAAAATCTCCCAACAAAATAAAGTCCAGGGCAAGATGGCTTCCCAGGGGAATTCTAGCAAACATTTAAGGAAGAGTTAATACCTGTTCTCCTCAAACTGTTCCAAAGAATAGAGAGGGAAGGTTGCCTGCATGGCTCAGTTGGTTGTCTGCCTTTGGCTCAGGTCATGATCCTAGGTCTGGAATCAAGCCCCACAGCAGGCTCCCTGCTCAGTGGGGGAGTCTGCTTCTCCCTCTGCCACCTCCCCACCCCCGCTCAGTTTCATCCTCTCTCTCTCTCTCTCAAATAAATAAAATCTTAGAAAGAATAGTAAAGGAAGAAAAACTTCCAAACTCATCCTATGAGACTAGCATTACCCTAATTCCCAAACCAGACAAAGACCCTACTAAAAAAGAGAATTACAAGGCCAATATCCCTGATGAACATGGATGCAAAAATTCTTAATACTAAAATACTAACAAATCAAATTCAACAATACATTAAAACCATGATCAAGTTGGATTTATTCTTGGGCTACAGGCATGTTCAATATCCACATATCAATTGGTGTGATATATCACATTAATAAAAGAAAGGATAAGAACCATGTGATCCTCTCAATAGTTGCAGAAAAAGCATTTGACAAAATGCAGCATTCATTCTTATTAAAAACCCTCAACAAAGCAGGGATAGAGGGAACATACCTCAATATCATGAAGGCCATATCCTAAAGACCCACAGCTAACATCATTCTAAATGGGGAAATACCGAGAGCTTTCCATATTCTCACCGTTGTTATTTAACGTAGTACTGAAAGTCCTAGCCTCAGCAATCAGACAACAAAAAGAAATAAAAGCCATCCAAATTGGCAAAGATGAAATCAAACTTTCACTCTTTGAGGATAACATTATACTTTAAGTAGAAAACCCAAAAGACTCCGGCAAAAATTGCTAGAACTGATGCACGAATTCAGTAAAGTCCTAGGATACAAAACCAACATACAGAATTCTGTTGCAGTTCTATACACCAATAATGAAGTAGCAGAAAAAGAAATCAAGGAACTGATCCATTTGCAATTGCACCAAAACAGTGAGATACCTAGGAATAAACTTAAGAGATAAAAGATTTATACTCTGAAAACTATAGAACACTTATGAGAGTAATTGAAGAGGACACAAAGAAATGAAAAAGCATTCCATGCTTATGGATTGGAAGAACAAACATTGTTAAAATGTCTATACTACCCAAAGCAATCTACACATTTAATGCAATCCCTAATGAAATAACACCAGCATATTTCACAGATCTAAAACAAACAATCTAAAATTTGTATGGAACCACGAAAGACCCCCAATAGCCAAAGCAATCCTGAAAAAGAAAAACAAAACTGGAGGCATCACAATTCCAGATTTCAAGCTATATTATAAAGCTGTAGTCATCAATACAGTATGGTACTGGCACAAAAACAGACACATAGATCAATGGAATAGAATAGAGAACCCAGAATTGGACCCACAACTATATGGTCGGTTAATCTTCAACAAAGCAGGAAAGAGCATCCAATGGGAACAAGTCTCTTCAACAAATGGTGTTGGGACAACTGGACAGCAACACGCACAAGAACGGAACTAGACCACTTTCTTACACCATACACAAAATATATTCAAAATGGATGAAAGAACTACACTTGAGACCGGAAACCATCAAAATCCTAGAGGAGAAAACAGGCAGTAACCTATTTGACCTTGACCATAGCAGCTTCTTACTAGACGTGTCTCTCAAGGCAAGGGAAACAAAAGCAAAAATGAACTGCTGGGACTACATCAAGGTAAAACTTCTGCACACTGAAGAAACAACCAACAAAACTAAAAGGCAACCAGTGGAATGGGGAATATATTTGCAAATGACATATCTGATAAAGGGTTACTATCCAAAATCTGTAAAGAACTTATTAAGCTCAATATCCAAAAAAAACAATCCAGTTAAGAAACGGGCAGAAGACAGTTTTCCAAAGAAGACCTACAGAAGGCTAATAGACACTTGAAAAGATGCTCCATGTCACTCATCATCAGGGAAATACAAATCAAAACTACAATGAGATATCACCTCACACCTGACAGAACGGCTAAAATCAACAACAAAAAACAGGTGTCAGAGAGGATGTAGAGAAAATGAACTCTCTCGCACTGTTGGTGGGAATGCAAACTGGTGCAGCCATGGTGGAAAACAAGCTGGAAATAAGCCAGTCAGAGAAAGACAAATACCATATGATTTCACTCGTATGAGGAGCTTAGAAACAGAACATGAGGGGAAAAGAGAGGCAAACCATAAAACAGACTCTTAACTAATAGAGAACAAACTCAGGGTTGCTGTTGGGGGAGGGGAATGGATTAAACGGGGGATGAGTATTGAGGGCACTTGTTGTGCTGAGCACTGGCTGTTGTATGTACGTGATGAATCAATAAATTCTCCTGAAACTAATGTTACACTCTTGAAGGCTGTGTACCTATGATCATTCCCAAAGTGAGATTTTTGTTGAGTATTTATAATGGTCGTGTTACCCAGTTAAGGGATTAAAACTCTCTAATTTAAGAAATCTTGAATTTTATTCTCTACTTTTCTTGAAAAGTGGATGATATTTTGCCTAAGTAGAATAATACATCTTAAATCTGACCTTCACATGTCACATTTTGTATGCTGGCCTTTATCACATTTATTTATTTTTATTTATTTATTTTCCAAGATTTTATTGAGAGAGAGAGAACATGAGAGAGATCTCGAGTAAGGGGGAGGTGTAGAGGGAGAAGCAGACTTCCTGCTGAGCAGGGAGCCTGATGCGGGACTGGATCCCAGGACCCCGGGATCATGACCTGAGCCGAAGGCAGCTGCTTAACCGACTGAGCTACCCAGGCACCCCTTTATCACATTTTTTTAAAAGGAAAGACATGTATTATAAATATATGCATAAAAAGATTAATATATAAGATCGTATGTGATGTTTTCAACTGAAATAATATAAGCAGAACAGTAGTTCTTAATATATGGCAGTACCTTGTTACTCCAGAGGTGTGTGTCCTCAGTTGAGAATTTACTGTGTGCATTGACAAATGTCATTTATGAGAATGGGCTACATATGCAAATGATATATAAATGGTAGAGAGTTGAGAACCATTGAGTATAGAAGACACCTATGCTGAGATTCAGGGGCCCTCAGTCCAAGTGGGCATACATGAAGGCTCTTTGACTTTTGCAATGCAGTTTTATTTTGCCACCCATTCACCTAAAAAGTACGCAGAGCAGATAGATCTTATTCACAGTGCAGACTATGGGTACATTTGGCACTTACTAATGATCTCAGATTTGAAGAGTCTGCACTATAGACTGAAAAATGTAGACAGTTGGTATTCAGGATATCCCCTCTAAAGAAAATATTAGTGATTTATTCTTTTAGATTTTTTAAGTGTGATTACTAAATCAGTTCAGATCATTAGAAGGCCATGTATAAATTAAGTTTGTTATTTGGTAGGTTTTATTAAAATTGTAAAGATTTAGCAAACTTTTAGTGGGCACCCACTACTTTGCTAAGTGCTATGGACACAAAAATAAATAAGACATGACCCTTATTCTTGAGGAGCTTTTAGTCTTGCTGAAGAAAAAAACTCATAAATAGATAGTAATATGTAGTAAATGCAGTAATAAGATATGAACGGGATATAACATGAGCTGCCTAAAAGAAACTTAGTTTGGCCTGCAAATTCAGGGATTAAAGCACATTATTTAGCTAGAAATACTTGGATGCCTGGTAAGGGAGACCTTCAGACAGAGGGAAACATTGGGTGATGGAAAAACAGCATTATGTGTGCAGTAAAATATATTCATTTGTAAGGGTGGGAAATGATACAATATGAGAGTAGAAAGAATATACAGGCTGGGTGATGGAGGGCCTTTTAGGTCATTCTAATTTTGTATTTTCTACTTTAATCCAGGGTTGGTATAAAAGATATTTCTACAGGTATGGTGAAAGTGTTTTCTTAGACATGATTCATTATGTTATTCAGGGTATTTTGTATAAAGATTTAGGTGATTGCTCACACAAGTTGGGAAAAGAAACCTAAGTGAAATTATTTTTCAAGCTTTTATCAGTAAGAGTTGTGCATGTCACCATTCATTTTTTCTTTTTTTAAAGATTTATTTATTTACTTGGGAGAGAAGGAGAGAGAGAGAGAGAACGAGAACGAGCGCGTGCAAGCAGGGGGAGGGGCTGCGGGAGAGGGAGAGACATCCTAAAGCGGGCTTTGCGCTGAGCGCAGAGCCCATAGCAGGGCTTGATTCCAGGATTCTGTGATCATGACCTGAACAGAAAGCAAGAGTCAGACACTTAACCAGCTGAGTCACCCAGGCACCCAGCCCTTCATTTTTTTTTTTCATTCTTGTCTTTGGAGAAGCTTAAAGCTTAGTTTTTCATTTACCTGTTGTATGTTGTTTTTGCTTTGGTGTTCTGATATAAGACCTCTTCTCTACCCCACTCCAATCTTTGCCTTTTCCGTTCCTAGTACTGTTGTAGCATGTGTTCTGCTCTGTTGTCATATATCTGTATCCATTTCCTTTTTTCCGCTAGGACATAAATTACTCAAAGTCAGGGAGCATGTCTATTTCATATTTTTAAGGTTGGCCATGAGTGCTTAGTAAATATTTGAATGAACGATACTTGATTGATTCATATTTGCTTCATTTTACTTGTTTTTTTTTTTTAAGATTTTATTTATTTATTTGACAGAGATAGAGACAGCCAGCGAGAGAGGGAACACAAGCAAGGGGGAGTGCGAGAGGAAGAAGCAGGCTCATAGCAGAGGAGCCTGATGTGGGACTCGATCCCAGGACCCCGGGATCACGCCCTGGGCCGAAGGCAGACGCCTAACCACTGTGCCACACAGGCGCCCCATACTTGTGTCTGTTTTTAACTTCTGTCTCAAGTATTTTTTTTTGGTAAATGGGTAGGGTAGTTATAAATAAGATATAACTCCTAGAGGTATGGACTTCATAAATCTAATCTCTTAAATCATCTGTTCCTCAATACATGAAAAGGACATGGTATAACAATAGCTACTATTTATTGAGTGAATACTATATAGAGCTTCCCTTCAAATTGACCTTCCTCTGTGCCATTGCATATGTTGTTCCTTGTTTGAAAGAAACTTTCATCAGAACTTCTGCTTGCTACCTTTTCTGCATCATTTATTTTTATTTATTTATTTTTAAATAAAAATTTTGTTTATTTGAGAGAGAGCAAGAGCGAGAGAGCATAAGCAGGGGGAGTGGCAGAGGGAGAGGGACAAACAGACTCCCCACCGAGGCTTGATCCCAGGATCCCGAGATTATGTCCTGAGCCGAAGGTGGAGGCTTAACCGACAGAGCCACCCAGGTGCCCTTTCCTCGTCATTTAGATCTCAGCTCAAGGTCTCGGTGTTACCTCTTCAGATAGTCTTCCTTGACCACTTCCAGCTAAAGTAGGCCCTTTCTTCTCTCTCAGTTTTTTCTGGAAGTCTTAGCTGACCGACTAAGGCGGCATTACTCTTTCTATCATGTTGTTCTAATGGTACTTTGAACGTACCATTCTAATAATTCTTAAAATATCATATTATAAATATGGTCTTTTATTTTTTTATTTTTTTAAAGATTTTATTTCTTTATTCAACAGAGATAGAGACAGCCAGCGAGAGAGGGAGCACAAGCACGGGGAGTGGGAGAGGAAGAAGCAGGCTCATAGCGGAGGAGCCTGATGTGGGGCTCGATTCCATAACGCCGGGATCACGCCCTGAGCCGAAGGCAGATGCCTAACCGCTGTGCCACCCAGGCGCCCCATAAATATGGTCTTTTAAATGCATTTCTCTCACCTTCCAGAGTGTGAGTTCCTAAGGGGCAGATGGTATTTTATTCTTTTCTGAGTTCCCATTGCCTAGTATGTGGCAAGTGTTAAGTAAATATTTGTGTAATAAATGGAAATCTCTTTGAAATGTTAGACTCAGTGAAGAACAACATATTTTTTTTTTTTGAAAATCTGTTAATGGACTAATAGGTGATACAGGGGTGAATAAGTGTGCAGAACAGACTTAACATAGCAGGCTTCAGACCACTATCCTCAGAAAAGGCTATTTGCAAGGTCAGCCCTTGGCTGGTACTGGGAAATAGATTTTGAGAGGGTTCCCACCATTCCTTGACTGAGAAGAGTGGCTCACCGTGCCTACACTATTTGTACTAACAATATGGTTTATGCTGAATACCTAACTTCCTTCTGGATTCTGGAATTTTGGTATGTGCTAGGCAGGGAGTACTTACATGATCAGCCCCAATAAAAGCCTCTCTAATGAGCTTTCTTGGTAGACAACATTTCACACATTTTGTCACAACTTGTTGCTGGAAGATTTAAGTGTGTCCTCTGGACTCCATTGGGAGAGGACTCTGAGAAGTTTGCACCTGGTCTCCTCTAGACTTAGTATGCCTTTTCCCTTTGCCAGTTTTGCTTTGTTTCCACTGTAATAAATCATAAGCATAAGTACAACTATATCCTCCTAGAGAATCATTGAACCTGGGGGTGATCTTGAAGACCTCTGACATAATAAGATAGATAAATCTTTTGTACTTCTAATGATGGGAGAGATGACAGATAATAAACAAGAAAAGTATCAGGAAGTAATAATGCCATTTAGATATTTAAAGTTGGTTGATTTGTCTGGGTAGCTACTTTAGATTGGGTGTTCAGCGAAAAATTTCTCTGAGGAGGTGGCATTTAAACTGAGATCTGAGTGACAAGAAGCAGCCAGCTGTTGGAAGATGGGGAAAGAGCATTTCAGGAGAGGAAATAGTGCAGAGGCTTGAAGGTGAAAGTGTGCTTGGTGTGTTTGAAGAATAGAAAGGACAGATGATTGAAGGGTAGGGGGCAAGCAAAAAAGTGATGTGGGGGCACCTGGGTGGCTCAGATGATTAAGCTTCTGCCTTTGGCTTAGGTCATGTTCTCAGTGTCCTGGGATCGAGCCCCTCATCGGGTTCCCTGCTCGGCGGGGATCCTGCTTCTCCCTCTCCCTCTACTGTTCCCCCTGTTCCTCCTGCTTGTGCTTTCTCGCTCTGTCAAATAAAAAAAAGAAGTGATGCCATACAGACAGGGACAGGTTGCCAGGGGACATCGTGTAAGTTCTTGTAAGCCACAGTGAGGAGTTCTTTTTTGAAGGCTTTGAAACGTTTTAAGCTGGGAAGAAGAGACAAAGATTTGATTCATGGTTTCAAAACCCCTCTGCAGCTGTATATGAGGAAAATGAAGGTCAGTAGAGTAGGGGTGGAAGCAGAGAGAGCATTGGGAGACTCTTACAGTGATCTTGGCCAAAATATTGGGGCTTGGGTGAGGGTTGTAATGTGGAGAAGGAGAAAAGTAGGTAGATTTAAGATACATTTTGGAGGTGGAGTCAACAGGGTTGGGTAATCAAATGTGGGCAGTGAGGGTAAATAATAACTTGTCGACTTCAGTTTGAACAATTGCATAGGTAATGCTGTCATTTATGAAAATGGGGGGAGGGGAACTGGGCAAATACAGGTATGTGAAGAAAACTAAGAGTTTTTTTTTTTTTTTGAAAGAGATCCGAATGGAAATGTCACATAGGCAGTTGATACATAGGTTCTGAAAAAGTGTGTTTCTTATTTTATTCATCAAACATCTATTGAGTGCTTACCAGTTGCCAAGTACTTTGATGGGGTGTGGAATACCATGATGACTAGAATACAGTCTCTTATTTAAGCAAGTAAGTTAGTTTAGAAAGGAAGGCAGGCAAGTGTTCGGGACATTACAGAGGGACATGTTATCATAGGACCATGCAGAGAATGCTTAGCAGGTCCACTAAAATGGCACTTTTGCTCTAAAATCTTGAGTTTTTCTAAAATAATCCATTATTTTCTGTTACTTTCACAGTTATATGTTTACTGGCATTGTTGAATTTTAAGTCCTTATGTGTAAGAGCCAGCCTATATCAAAAATTAACCTAAGTCTCCTTTGGCAGTTTCTGCCCTTTTTCTCCCATTGTGTTTTATACTTGGCAATCTCTTCATCAGTTAAAATGCCTTCCCTTAGAAAGGGAATATAAAAAAATCCAAATGCAGAGATGAACCTGATTTCACTATTACTTCCTCGACTGCCTGATTTCATGTAGCTGCTTTCGCTAGTCTTGTGGGCATTTCCCCTTCCTTTCTCATTTACTTTTGAGTATTTTCCCTTGCAGAGTTACACTCTTGGTTGAAGAGGGTCATCTGCCCAGTTAGAGGACTTGTGAGTGTATTATGCTCCACCGGGTGGGGGTTCGTGGGCTCCCTTTCTACCCATTAGTTAAAATCGAGTATCCTGATAGGTTCTTTCTTCTCTTGCTTCTCTTTGTTTCTTATTATCTTCAATGCCTGCTTAGTTTTTTTCCTCGAATTGATTGGCTGCCTTTTAAAAAGTAATTTTTTGAATGATAAGTTATTATCCTTTAGTATAACTGCATATGTTCTTTCTTATAATCTGCCAGACACTAATTTCCTTCCTTTACCACCTGTCAGTTTATTTTGAAAAAAGTCATTGATAATACATTCAAATAGACACTGCCCAAATTTTTTGTTATAAAACTGTGCTAGCCTCTGCAACCACATCAAATTGTATACATTAAATATCTACAGCTTTTAGTATGTTAATCATATTTCAATTAAAAACAAAAGAAATGAGCAGAGAATTAAAATGCATTTCCAAAACCCTGAAAATACAAAATATAAGTATCTAAATAAATTCTAGTCATTAATGTCCCAGAAAAATTTAAAATGAAATGCACATAAATACACAAAAGGATATACTAGCCTCAGGATTAAGAAAGCAGTTGACTTAGGGGTGCCTGGGTGGCGCATTGAGTTAAGCATCCGACTTTTGATCTCCACTCAGGTCTTGATCTCAGGTCATGAGTTCAGGCCCTGCATTGGGCTCCTAAAGAAAAAAAAAAAAAGAAAGAAAAGAAAGAAAAAAAGAAAGAAGTTGGTTTAATGTTAAAAGCCTTAGCCTCTTTTTTTCCTCAAGTGTAATCTAACTTCTTTCCATTCTGGTTATCTGTACAAATTTGTGAGGCTTAAAAACAATGTTACAGAGTTGGGGGGGGAAAGTAAGGTATTTGGCTGCCCTGCTTCTCTTGAGTGTGGCTGACAGATTTCAATGATCACTGATACATTTTTATTAATCACTTATGCTTAGTAACTACAGGGATTATTAATTAGAAACCTGTAATTAGATTGAGAGTGACAGTGATGATGATTTAGTTGGAAAGAAATCATGCAATTTGTGGTCTCTTCCACCTTGAATCTTTTCTCTATAATAAATCATCTTGCTTTTGACAGTGGGAAATGTTATCATATTTCAGAAATTAGGGATGAACTTTTGTTTTACCTTGATGGTTTACATTTGTGTATCAGCTTATATATAGAACAAGTATATTCTGTCAGTGAGAAATGAGAGATTATATTATATTCAAGGTCATACAAATGTGGCTATAGTTTTTGGCTGTCCAAAATGACATTACTTACTACTAAGTAATCAAAGTAAATCACATTTACACTGTTTCAAGTTGACACGTGTCTTTATACAGACCTGTATTCCTACAGGTTTTGCCAGATGAGTAAAGTTTTGTTTTTTTCTCCCCCAATTGTTTACAAGAGAGTTTATAGTAACCTTTAGTTACCTGTATTATTTTCAGCACACAGTACTTATTAAAAAAGAAAATTAAGGGGAAAATCTTTGAAAAACCACAATTGTCACATTTTACCTGTGGTTACTTATCAGCTTTTTATTTTATGAGTAATCCTTCAGTTGAAAAGGAAAATGGGATTTTTGCTAATTTGCCCCTAATATTGTCATTTATTTTTAACTTCATTTGGAAAAAAAAACCGCATTGTGTGTGTGCATGTGTATGTATATAGAAATATGTATATTTTTTTCCTTTTATGATGTTTGTTGATACTAGTTCTGAAATTTTCCTTTTATGAATAGGATGAAAAACATTGCTAATAGGATGAAAAACATTGCTAATAGAAGCACAGTATTTGTTTCAAAGCAGGGAGTGACCAAAGTTAAGAGAGAGAGCCCTTAAATTATTTTGATTGAAGTGTCATACATATTTATTTTGTTTGATCTAAAAATGTACATTTATTGCATCTTATTTTGGTGTTGTACAGTTGGTTTCTGCTCTCTGCATGTTAGAAATCAGAGAATAATAAACAATAAACCTAGAATACTTTTTTAGTTACTTTGAAATGCTGGGCAGGAAACTGAGGATTCACTAACAATAGAAATAATAAAAAATGATACCTAATACTTGAGTACTGCTGGGTGACCGGCACCATGTGTAGTATCGCACATGCATTTTCATTTAATTTTTAATACGTGATTGATATTGTTATTTTCATTTCACCCATGTTTAAAGAAAGTAGTAGTTCTATAGTGGGAGTCTGGTGGAACTAGAATCCTCTGTATGGTCCTGCTTTCTCAAGGAGAACAATAGCTGCGGGGAAATTGAAATTGACAAGGAGATTGTGCATGGAAGGAATGAAGCTAGGCATTTTGGAGGAGTCTCTAACCATACTCCCTGGGTTAAGCAGAGTTTCTCAGAGACCTCTTCTAAAGTAAACTTGATAGAGAAAGTTGAAGCTATTAGCCGTGGATTCCTTCAACTCTCTCTCTTAACATCTTTGAACTTATCCAAAGCCCCATATTCAGTCAAAATATGAGAGGTCCTTCTGGTCACTCCCTCCCTCCAAACCTGGGCAGTTTCATATCTTTTTAGGGAATTGGCCTGATTCGTCATCTTTCTCTTTCCAGTGTTTTCTTTCCCAATTACCTTAAGTGTATGAACATATTCTAAAAATAAAGCAGTAACAAGAAATACTTCCATTTATTCCACAGTTGAGTGTTACTATGTGCTAAAGGCTATTACATAAAGAAAAGATAAACTCCCAGCTCTCACAGAGCTTGGATTCCAAGAAACAGAAAAAGATTTGTAAAACATGAAAGTTATAGATGTTAAATGCCTGTGTAAATCATGAAAACAGGAATGTGTTCATGGAAGTCTTAATATTGTAGGAGTCTATATAGGAGGCAGAAAGGAAGAACTGGCCAATTTTCTGGGGAGTGGGGCTTGGTAAAGGAAGTGTAATGCTTGAATAGACCATGCAGTTCTTTTTAGCTATATTACTCTCTTACCTTCTCATATCTCATGAGCTTGGATGAAGAAAAGTCTACATTTACTGTCACGACTTCCTGCTCAAAACTTGCGCTCCAGCTTCTCCCCTGTACTGTACATCATAGGAAATTCACATTTGTTGAATGAAAACAGCTTTAATAGTTAACATGCCTGCCTTTTGCCAGGCACGATAATGTATGTGTTTTGCATATAATAACTTGCTTAATTGGTACAACTATAGTATAGCATAGATACTGTTATTATTCCCATTTTATAAATAGGCAGGTGAATCACAGAGAGGTTAAGTAACTTAACCAGGATCACAGCTAGTAAATGGTGGAACTGGGTTTCAGAACCAGGCATTTTTGCTCCAGAATTCATTATGAATGACTGAATGGACCTGGTTTCCTTTACGCATTTCTGCAATGCCCATGTACTAACAGTCACTAATTTTCAAGGCATACATTTTTTTTTGTAGTTGTAATGGATTTTTCTTTCTTCCATCCCCTCTCTCCACCCCCCTCCCCCCCAGTTATCAGTTCAGGAAACTTTTAATGTCCTATGGCCAAGTACTAATCTGGGCACTGGGAATACAGAAATAAAGTTTTTCCCCACTGCCAAGAAACTTAAAATCTGATAGAAGAGGATGTAGAGGAAAATAGGTGATTGTAATATGGTGTGATAGTTGCTATCATAGAACATGCCCAGAAGGGTAGCTCTTAGCCCATCCAGAAAAGGGTAATCCTTACCTGATTTTTTTTTTTTTTTAAGATTTTGTTTATTTATTCGACAGAGATAGAGACAGCCAGCGAAAGAGGGAACACAAGCAGGGGGAGTGGGAGAGGAAGAAGCAGGTTCCCAGCAGAAGAGCCTGATGTGGGGCTCGATCCCAGAACACCGGGATCACGCCCTGAGCCGAAGGCAGACGCTCAACCATTGTGCCACCCAGGTGCCCCCTTACCTGGTTTTTGATGGAAAAAATAAGATTTATCTAGGAGGATAAGAATCTTCTGTCAATTTTCCTTTTTTTTTCCTAGGTAGAATGGGATACAGTTGCCTTTTTAAAACCTTCAGTGTTACCCTTTTACATAACCACATTTTTCTGTTGTTGCTTCTCTTTGCCACATTCTACTTGCTAACCTCCTCATTGTGTTTCTTACTGCACTTTGGTTTCCAGTGTCTTTTTCTTTCTTTCCAAAAAAAATTTATTTATTTATTTATTTATTTGAAAAAGAGAGCACGCATGAGCCTGAGAAAGAGAGAGAGAGAGAGAGAGAGCACTTGAGCAGGGGGGAGGGGCAGAGGGAGAGAGAAGCAGGTTCCCACTGAGCAGGGAGCCCAATGCGGGGCTTCATCCCAGGACCCTGGGATCATGACCTGAGCCGAAGGCAGATGCTTAACTTACTGAGCCACCCAGGTGTCCTCCAGTATCTTTTTTATTCTTTTTTTTCCCCTTAAGTTTATTTCTTTCATTCTACGTAGAAACTCCATCGTATCTAATACAGTAACTTTAATTTATGTTCCTGTAGCCTCCTTTCTTCTTGTCTAGCAGGATGGCCAATACGTATTTAAAACACCCATGGTGAGTTGTTTCTGCAGTAAGGAAGATAGATGTGGCTCACTTTTGAGGTCACTAGGATATCAGTTTATTTTTATTCTTCCTGAGTGTCAAGGAGATTATACCCCTGAAACTTGTGTATTAAATTTCTTGCTCTCAATTCAGTGTTTCTCGGGCATGTTGCTTTAAATGTGCCTGCCTTTTCCATTCTTGGCTCTGGCTTCCAGCGTTTACTAGATGTTGGCACTTGGCACAGACTGGAATCTGCTAAATGCCAAACACAGTCTCCCATGAAAACATGGTTTAAAAAAAAAAAAAAGCAAAAAAACCAACAGAAAACCCAAAACTGTAAGGAGAGGTAGCATTTGATTCTGGATTCAAACTGAGGTTGAATTCTGTCTGTCCATCACTTATTAGCAGGGTAACCTCTGTGCCTCAGTTTTCTTATTTTGAAAGTGGGCGAGTGAGTAATGACTACCTTATTAGGTTGTTTAGGGAATACAATGAGTGTCTATAAAATTTAAGAGTAGTGTTTGGAATAGAGATTTGAAAAAGGATTCAATAAAAGCCTAGGATTCCTGTCTTCTTTGGCTAAGTCCTATTTTTTTGTCCAAGTATTTGGCCCCTGGCTTGCTGTGGTTACTGCCTTAATTATTCATCAGGGGTCTAGTTTTAACTTCAGTGCATGTGCTCATTTTCCCCCTTTCTCTTTGTGGTTCTCCTACAATCTAGGTGTTTACAGTTCTAATTCCTTTTTGTGGTGGAAAATAACTTGGGAGATTGTTCAGGGAGACAGTACCTTGTTGTTGTCAGTGATTGGTTTTATGGCTTATTAGTAGGGGGTTATAATAATGAAATAGGCTTTTGTTTTTCTGTAGCAACAGGGGTTATTTAAAAGATAAAAGTCCTTTCCCCATGCTTATTATAGTTATGTGTACTTATTTGAAGAGATAAGAATTTTTATAGACAAGAAACTTAAAAGTGAAAGATGTGTTCCCTCAACATTTGTTGAATGCCTACTATGTGAGAAGATACTGTTAAGTGCTGAAACATAATTATTTTTTAATAGTTTGGTATATAATCTTATAGCTGTTTTTAAAGGTCTTCGTAATCATATAAGTAATACTACTTTCTGAAATAAAACTATACTTAAAAATTACTCCTTTGTTTCTTGCTTTTCATCACAAAATAATGTGTTTTAGATGGTTCTCATATAGCATATAAAGATCTAGTCAATTCTTAAACTATAGGGTGGTGTTCTTTGGAATGGATGTACCATAATTTAGTTAATGCAACTTCTTTTTTAAAATAAAGATTTTATTTATTTATTTGAGAGAGAGAATGAGAGTGAGAGAGAGAGAGCACAAGCAGGGGTAGGGGGCAGAGGGAGAAGCAGACCTACTGCTGAGCAGGGAGCCCAGCTCAGGGCTCAATCCCAGGACTCTAGATCACGACCTGAGCTGAAGGTAGACGCTTAACTAACTGAGCCACCCAGGCGCCCCTAGTTAATGCAACTTCGATTGAAGAATTCCTGATAATTTTCAGTTATTAGTACAAGCAATGATACAGTGAAATCCTTTTACATATATCTATTTGTAATATGTAATCCTGGAGAATAAATTTTTAGAAGTGGAGTTGCTGAATCAAATGATGTATTAATTTGGACTCTTAATTTATTTAAAAAGATTGCTCTTCTATAAAGATCACCTTTTTGCCTGTTTCCCCATGTTTTTATCAACACTAGATATAATTATTCTTTATGTTCTCTGTTTTTTTCTGTTTCATTTTTTAAAATTTGAATAACAAAATTATTGAGATAAGGCTTTCTTTAACATCTTTAATTGGCCAGTTATTTTTTATACAGCTGTACTATCTTTAGGTCCTTGGCCCAATTTCCTGTTGGATTTTTAAAAATAATTTACTTATTTTTATTAACATGTAATGTATTATTTGTTTCAGGGGTATAGGTCTGTGATTCATCAGTCTTACACAATTCACAGTGCTCACCATAGCACATACCCTCCTGTGTCCATCACCCAGCCACCCCATCCCTCCCACTCCCCTCAGTTTGTTCCCTGAGATTAAGAGTCTCTTATGGTTTGTCTCCCTCTCTGGTTTTGTCTTGTTTAATTTTTTCCTCTCTTCCCCTATGATCCTCTGCCCTTTTTCTCAGATTCCACATATGATCTCAGCAAGATCCTATGATTGTCTTTCTCTGATTGACTTATTTCCCTTAGCATAATGCCCTCTATTTCCATCCATGTCATTGCAAATGGCAAGATTTCATTTTTTGATGGCTGCATAATATTCCATTGTCTATGTATACCACATCTTCTTTATCCATTCATCTGTCGGTGGACATCTAGGCTCTTTCCATAGTTTGGCTGTTGTGGACACTGCTGCTATAAACGTTGGTGTGCAGGTGCCCCTTTGGATCACTACATCTGTATCTTTGTGGTAAATGCCCAGTAGTGCAATTGCTGGGTCGTAGGGTAGCTCTATTTTCAACTTTTTCAGGAACCTCCATGCTGTTTTCCAGAGTGGCTGCACTGGCTTGCATTCCCACCAACAGTGCAGAGGGGTTCCCCTTTGTCTGCATCCTCACCAATATCTGTCGTTTCCTGACTCGTTAATTTTAGCCATTCTTACTGGTGTGTCATTGTGGTTTCGATTTGTATTTCCCTGATGCCGAATGATGTTGAGCATTTTTTCTTGTGTCTGTTGGTCATTTGGATGTGTTCTTTGCAGAAATGTCTATTCATGTCTTCTGCCCATTTCTTGATTGGAATATTTGTTTTTTGGTGTTGAGTTTGAGAAGTTCTTTATAGATTTTGGATACTAGCCCTTTATCTGATATGTCATTTGCAAATATCTTCTCCCAGTCTGTCAGTTGTCTTTTAGTTTTATTGACTGTTTCCTTTGCTGTGCAAAAGCTTTTTATCTTGATGAAGTCCCAGTAGTTCATTTTTGCCCTTGCTTCCCTTGCCTTTGGCGATGTAAGGCTTTCTTTAACATCTTTAATGGGCCAGTTATTTTTTATGCAACTGTACTATGTTAGGTCCTTGGCCCAATTTTCTTTTGGAATTTTTTAGTTTATTTGAATATTAAGACCATTTGTCAAATGTTGGGAAATTTTTTTGGTTTTTTGTTTTTTTAATATACGCTATACCTTACTTCATGTAAGTTTTTTAAAGATTTTATTTAATTATTTGAGAGAGAGAAAGTACAAGCAGGGGGAGCAGCAGGCTCCCCGCTGAGCAAGGAGCCTGATGTGGGACTCGATCCCAGGACCCTGGGATCATGACCCGAGCCAAAGGCAGCCAGTTAACCAACTGAGCCACCCAGGTGTCCCTTCATATAAGCTTTTAATTTATAGGTAGTCAGATTTCTTTATCTTTCTTATGGCATCTTGGTTTTGTTTTATTTCTTTCCCAAAAAGAATAAGAAGAATCGGAGATTCTCTGTGTCAGTAGTGCTTTCTGATTTTTATTATAATCAAGATTAATGATTTGGTTCCTTTTTTTCTTTTTCCTTTTCATTGTGTTTTTCGATTTTGGTCTCCAATTTAGCATATACAACTTCACAAATACTTTGGAACCTTGATGTGTTATTATTTACTGTGGAACAAAATAGAGTATAAGGTGGGACCATCTTGGACCCTGCTTAATTGAAATCCAGTTTATATTATAAGTACTCATACTTGGTACCAATTTATAAGAAGAGTGATCAGCAGTCCCTGTTTACCTGAGATAGTCTAAGTTTAACCTTTTTTCCAGTGTAAGTTTTAATAGTGTCCTTTTTTACTCTCAAAAAGTACCTTAAAATCAAAAAATTTTAAGTATTATAAGGGATAGTTTTTTACATTGATAGTTTTTTAGAATATTTTAAAATGTAAGGCTCCAGTTGTTTCTGTTTACCTTATTCCTCTCATGCTTAGCAATATTTCATTTGCTTCAACTTTTAAAAAGTTTCTCATTTCTATTATTTTCATGATGAACTTGTTGCAGAGTTCACCGAACTGCTTATGTGAGGTATTTCTAGAGCAGTGATGTTAGTGTCTACCTTCTTGAAATTCATTCCAGTATCCAGAATAATGTTTACTTTTTGAACAAAGTGTTCTAAGCATGTTGAAGCATTTGTCTATGTGTGTGCGTATGTTTTGGTTATACTTTACTAAATATGTGATGAAATCTTTTTGTGTGAATATGACCAAATCTTTTAACCTGGCCAAATAAACCTTCCTTTATTGTATTGTTTTTTGGTGTTGATGCTATCCACCAATATGAATTAGTTTATACTTGGATCGTATGCTAAGTAATAACTGTTCTTAACACCGATCCCTGTGGCATTCACTTAATGCCAGTCCCTATTGTACTGCAACAACATTGAGAAAACATTGCTCCTTGCGATGAGCCGGACAAATTTTTATCTAGCTTATTTGATCATTCAGATAATACTTCTCCAGACATTTCTTCTATAGTACTGTGTCAAAGTCCTTGTTCTAATGTAGATAAATGGTGCCCATTACATTTCCTTTCTCCATCAGCTCTGTTACCACTTAAAAGATTTACACAGCTTACAATTACTCATTTTCATCGCTGATTTTACGCTGTAACTCAACCAGTTGTATTCTTTCTAATACTATTACTTTATAGTTGCAGTTTTAAAAGGCCAAATAGTTTAATCTTTCCTTTAGTCAAAAATATTTGTACTTTTGAATGTATCTTTAAAACCTTAAAATTTTTCCTATATTTCTAGTTGTTTGGTGTTTGTATTATAATATATATATTTTTTGGTGTTATATATTGATATATATATCTGACTCTTGATTTCAGTGTTTGTTGGCATCACTAATAAAATGTTAATATTTGAGAATGTTAATCTGGTGATTAGAATATCACATAGGAATTTCTAATTCTGTTACCATTAGCTTTAATATTTTATCCTCTTGGGATAAAGTTATTTATATATAAGTATTTTCAATTTCATACTATATAAACTGTGGATAGGAATTTTTATAAAATGTTTATGCTTTGAGAATATATCTAGGCACTAAAGATAAATTATGTTAATGAAGTTTTTACTGTTTTTTTCCCAATGGGCATAATATAAGCAGAAGTATTGTTTGTTTTATTAGACACACAGTCATGTTTTCAGCTTTGTAATATATAAATATCAAATATATGTAGTACGGTGTTTGTCATTTTTGTTTTTGTGTTTCTTCTGCAGAGAGTGATAATGAACTCTCAAGTGGAACAGGTGATGTGTCTAAGGATTGTCCTGAGAAGATCCTGTATTCTTGGGGAGAATTGCTAGGAAGATGGTAAAAATTTATTTTTTGTATTGAAAATTTTACATTTACATAGTTGATATTAATTTGTCTTACTAATTAAAATCTATATATGTATCTTGGTATTTTAATGTACTTTAAAAAGATAAAAGTTAAAACATAATTCATGGGTACTCTTTATGTTTGGTTGGGTCTTCTGTCCAGTATGGTCTTATTTAGCTTACTTTTGGAAGATACATTTGCCTTATTATTTCATTTAGACATAACATTGCTCAGAGTAGTCAGCTGTATGCTTTATTGCTAAAATATGTAAATACCTATTGTTAAAGGGTTATATTTCCTTTCTCTACTAAGTCTGTTACCATTGAAAGGGGCTATACTGCTTAGAATTACTCATTTTACCACTGATTATAAACTGTAACGCAGTCTGTTTTATTCTTTCTGACTAAAACTGTTACCTTATATTTTGAAGTTTTTTATCTAGAGCTACAAAAAAGGGTACTTTGTTTATATTTAGTATGCATACTCTTTATATTTATTATAGCTGAGTTTTTTAAAGAGGTAATCATGACGATAATTTCTTAGTAAACTTTAAATCTTGACAACAAAATGATTGTGCCATACCGGTATATAGAAACCATGATTTATTATTGAGTATACATATCAAATTATATGCATGCCGGTGGCCCAGGAGAAGCTACTAAGTCTGGGCAGAATTTCACACATTTTACACAGTAAAGTAGAAGAAAGAAGAATTAAAATTTTATCTTTTTAAGAGACAGATGAATGCTTCTTATGATAATCTATACACATCCTGAGAGACTCCTGATTTAATTTAGGAGATATATTATTTATGGTTTTGAGGGTTGGAAAGCTCATGACTTCTCACTGTAAAATCTGGAGAATAGTTTTTTCAACTTCCTGACCAAAATGTTGAATCTAGTATGTTTTTAAGGAGATGCTTTAAGAGTAAGGGAGAGCTTGCTGCCTTCCCTAATTAAACAAAGAAAATTTAATCTTATTTGTCTCACATATACAAATGTAAAATGAACACATCTTAGAGAGTTTATTTAACCCATTAGTTAATGGGAACCAGTAAGATATTAGAACCAATCAAAATGAGAATTCAATTTAGAGATTTATATTCTCTTCCTGATAATTCACTTGCATTGTCATGAACAGGAACTATTTTCATGGCTACGGACAAAAACTTAGGCATTGTTATCAATTTTCTACACATCCTCTGTTGAGAGTTGTAAGTTTGCCTAGGTAAAGACAAATAAAGTCATACACGTCTGTCATATCAGATAATTCCCAGAAGGGGCCGCATTCCATAGAAAAGGTGTTCAGTAGTCTCTTTAGCCCGTTTCAAAAACCTTTCACAGTATTTCCCTATACTATATCCAGAGGCTAGTTGATTCATGTCCACCTTTCTGAACTTATCTTTTATGTTTTTTATTGATTTCATTTAGTATTATTTCCACCTTTAGGATGAATTTTCAGTTTCTATGGCCCTGAGTTATTGTTAAGATTATTCATGACACTCGTTAAAGATGACACTTTATTCAAGGAGGGGGAGCTATCATGATAGGTATAGGGATCACTGAAATGAGGTCTTGCAGTAGGGGAGAGGGACTTGGCTCAACTCTAGATATAGGAAAAGTGCAAATTTATAGCCAAGGAGAGGATGGATGTCAGCAGATGGAAAGTTACTGAGAGGAAACATCAGGGGTAAAGTGGTTCTTGGCTAAACTGACCTAACAGGATTCTTTCTAAAGGTGGATCAGGATGATTGGATGTCACCTGAGGATGGTGGAAGATGAGGAAGTCAATTAGAAATCAAGGGTGATCAGATACTGCGGATAGGGGATCCTGGCTAAACTGACTTTGTAGGATTGTTGCTAAAATTGGACAATGCAGAGATGAACATGGAAGCTAAAAAGTCAGGGCCTATTTGAGAAGAGAGTTCAGGTGAGCGTGAGTAGAGTTTGGTCAAAAAGAGAATCTTTGTCATTAGTTAATAGAATTTTGTAGGACAGTTAGGTGTTGGGAGTGGGGAAGGGGTGCTGATCCGAGCTAGAAGATTGTTAGTCAGAATCCAGTTGGGAAAACAGAACCCGTGCCAGCCTTTTCAGATAGAAGGGTATTAATGCAAGTAATTGGTTTCTAGTGTGTTAGAATGCCGACACTGAAGTAGGAAGCAGCAGTATCCTCTAGAGGTGGAGAAATAAAATGGAAGAAGTATTGTGAACAGAATCTAGGAACTCAGTGGAGATCTCCTGAGGAGCTGGTGCAGGGACCTCTGAAGAAGGCTGCCCAGGTGGATGCTTATGCTTCTGAGGATGCTCAGAGCACCTAGGGTTTAGAAGGACCTGTGAGGGGAGGGGTCGTTTGGTTAGTTCTTGGCTTCTAAAGAGTTACCCAGACCTCTGAGCTGGTGGGGGAACACTATATGATTGGTGCTGGTATTTCCTAGAGCACCTGGAAGGTATCAGTAATCCTCAAGAGTCATGGTATAACTACTACTGGCAACACAATCCTTTCTTTTCTTCTACCTTTCGTTCGCATACCATTGTTAACTTATTGGCAGAACCTAACTTGGAAACTAAGTTTTACAAGGTTGGAGGATACAAGGTTAACATGCAAAAATCAATCTTATTTCTATATACTAACAGTGAAAAATTGAAAATAGAAAATTAAAACAATATAAAAGCACTAGAAAAACAATGAAACATTTAGGTAGAAATTGAACAAACTGTTACTAGACCCATTACATTGAAGTAGAAGACAGTAATGAAAGAAATCAAAGAAGGCCTACCTCAATAAATGGAAAAATATACCATGTTTATAGAATGGAAGTCTCAATATTGTTAAGATTTCCATTCTGCCCATACCAGTCTTTGGGATCAACGTAACTTCAATCAAACTCCTAGTGGAATTTTTTTTGGTAGCAACTGAACAGCTGATTCTAAAATTTATATAGAAAAGCAAAGTAACTGGAATATCAAAGCACTTTTAAAAATGAAGAACAGGGGCGCCTGGGTGGCACAGTGGTTAGGCGTCTGCCTTCGGCTCAGGGCGTGATCCCGGCGTTATGGGATCGAAGCCCCACATCAGGCTTCTCCGCTATGAGCCTGCTTCTTCCTCTCCCACTCCCCCTGCTTGTGTACCCTCTCTCGCTGGCTGTCTCTATCTCTGTCAAATAAATAAATAAAATCTTAAAAAAAAAAATAAAAAAAAGTAAAAATGAAGAACAAATTTGGGAGACTCATACTACCTGATTTCAGGGCTTACCATCAAGCTACAGTAGTCATGACATTATTGCTGAAAGGATAGACACATAGATGAAAGGTGCAGAATAGAGAGTTCAGAAATAGAGCCACACAACGTAAATAGACATTTCTCCAGAGAAGACAAGCCAGTGGCCAGCCAGCCCCTGAAAAGATGCTTAACATCATTAGCCATTAGGGGAATGCAAATCAAAACCACAATGAGATACCACTTTGCACCTACTGGGTTACCTGTAATAAAAAAGACAAATAATAACAACTGTTGGCAAGGATGTGGAGAAACCGAAACCCTCTTACACTGCTGATAACAATGTAAAATGGTGCAGCAGCCATTTTGGAAGACATTCTTGCACTTACTCCAAAGGTTAAATATAGAGGTAAGATATGGCCTAACAATCCCACTCCTAGTAATATACCCAAGAGAAATGAAAGCATTTGTCTACACAAACATTTGTACACAAATGTTCATGGTATCATTATTCATAATAACCAAAAAGTGGAACTGATCCGAATTCCATCAAGTGATGAATGGATAAATAAATGTGGTATATACATACGATGGGATATTATTCAGCAATAAAAATAAAGTACTGGTACATCTACAACATGCATGACCCTTCAAAACATTATGCTGCATGAAAAAAGCAAATCAGAAAAGAGCAATTGTGTGATTTCATTTATATGAAGTATCAAGAATAGGGAAATCTATAGAGATAGAAAGTAAGTGAGTGGTTGTCCGGAGCTAGAGTGAGGATTTAGGGAAATGGGGAGTGAATGCTAAGAGGTACAGGGTTTCTTTTTGGGGTAATCAAAATGTTCTAAAATAGATTGTGGTAATGGCTATACAACTGTGTAAATATATTAAAACCATTGAATTAAGTACTTTAAATGGATGAGTTGTATGGTATGTGCATTATGATACAGTTGTATACAAAAAAATACACATATGTGGTCTATTGATTGTAAACAAAGGTTTAATTGAAAGTCAATGGAGAAAGGTAATCTTTTTAGCAAATTGTGCCTAGCAATTAGGTATCTATATGCAAAGAATAAAAACAATAAAAACAAACTTGGGGCACACCTTGCCCCATGTTAAAAATTAACTCATATTGGGTCATAGACCTAAATGTAAGAGCTAAAATTATAAAGACTGTAGAAGAAAACATAGGAAATCTTTGTGACGTTTGGTTAGGCAGAGATTTCTTAGATATGATACCAAAGGGGTGATGTCTGAAAGAAAAAAAATTATAAATTTGACATCATCAAAACTAAGAACTTTTGTTCTTCAAAAGACCTTCACAAGAATGAAAAGCTACACACTGGGAGAGAGTATGTGCAAAACTGAAATCTGATAAAATACTTGTATCCAGGATATAAAAAAATTCTCAGAACTCAATACTAAAAAAACCCCCCAAAAACCCCATTTAAAAATAAGCAAAAGATCTGAACAGATACTTCACCAAAGAAGATATTTTGGATTATAAATAAGCCCATGAAAAAATGCTAAGCAACATAAGTCATTAGGGAAATACCAATTAAGTCCACAATGAGGTACTACTATACTACTACACGCATATTCAAATGACTGAAATAAAAAAGCAAAACAACAACAAAAAAGCACTATAATATCAAGAGCTAGCAAGGATACGTAGCAACTGCAGCTCTCATATTTTGCTGGTGGAAATTCAAAGTGGTGTATCTGTTTTGGAAAGTGGCATTTTCGAACACATACTTGTTATTACTACCCAGCAATTCCAGTTCTACTCCTATGTATTTACCCAAGTGCAAGGAAAACCTGTGTACAAAAGTCTGCAACATCTTTGTTCGTAATTGCCCCAAACTGGAAACAATGCAGATGCTCTCCAACATGGGTCAACTAGCTGTTATTCCAGCCGATGGAACATTCCTGAGCAATTAAAAGAATGAACTACCGATACACGCAACAACATGGTGGATCTCAAATGCATTGTGTTAAGTGAAATATGTCAGATTTGAGTGGCTAAATACTACATGATTTCACTTATATAAGATTCTAGAAAAGCCAAACTATCATGATAGAAAATTTATTAGTAGCTTCCAAGAATGGATCGTGTTGGGTGGTGTTTTCTACAAGAGAGCATAGAATTTTTGAACTGTCTTATATCGTGGTTATAGTGATGACCACATAACTGTGTGAATTTGCCAGAACTCACAGAACTGGGGTGAATTTTACACTGCATAAATTGTACCTTAAATGGCAAAAACAAAACAAAACAAAAAAACCCAAACCCCAAAAACCCAGAGCGTTAATCCTGATCATTTTAATTGTTGAGGCACAAAATGCTGCTACTATATCAGAAAAAGAAAAGAAGAAAAAAGACCCAAATGCTTATTTTATATGGTGTACTACACAGAATACATCAGAACAAGTAATAAATATGAATGAAAGAAGGAAATAGGAGAAAAAGGAAAAAGGAATGAAATTCATGGCTTATATGTAGAGTGGCTCTTTGAAGTGTGTGCTTTTCTTAGGTCAGTGTCTTTATTATCCCTTGTATTCACATTCCTGTCTCTACTTTGATTTGTAGTGTTTATTGTAGGAATCACTGTCTCAAACTAATTTTTCTATTCTAGCCCTTCAAAGTTATGTCAAATGCACATGACCTCCTGAAAGTCACTTTTGTCCTACAGTCTCTATCACAGTGCCTAGGTGCTCAACAAAAATTTATTAAATGAATTTATGAATGAAAATTCTTGACTTACAGATTTCTGTCCCTTCAAGTCTGTGAAAGTTTTACATAGCTACATTTGGTACTTGATTATTTTTTTTTCTTGTGTAATTTTTAAATACATGTAAATTGGTATATTTCCTGTTAGATTATAAGTAGATTCATTTTTCATAGGACAGTTATTGACTGCTTTGTGTCTTGATCATGTCATGTTATGGTGAGATGTTTTTACTTAAACATTTTGAAAGCATCATTCTGGCTTTGAAGTAAAAAATAAATTATAAGAAAGCAAAGACAAAAGCAGGCAGAATAGTTAGAAGACTATTGTAAATAAACCAGGAGAGAGATGATGATGTCTTAGGCCATGCTGATAGCAAAAAGTAACGTGATTAGATTCTGGATTTATTTTGAGGCAGAGCTGATAGAATTTGCTTATGTTTCCTGTGTGACTTGAGAAAAAGAACCAACCAATGATGCCAGAGTTTTGGCTTGAACAACTAGGTCTCGCATTTACTTAAATATGAAAGACAAAGGAGGAAGAACACCTTTGGAGGATAAAATCAAGATTTGGGAGATGTTGAGATGTCTTGTAGACATCCAAAGAATTGTGTCCTTTGGTCAGTTAGATGTTAGATTGAGTTCAAAGGGAAAGTAAGGATGGAAATAGGAGTTTGGGAGCCACTGATGTATAGATGATCTTGAAAGCTGTTAGAATGGACAAGATTACTTAGGGAGCGAATAGAGAAGTCATCCAGGGACCAGGCCCTTGTCCACTCCAGTGTCTGGAGGTTGGAGAGATAGGGAGGATCACACAGAGGAGTCCAAGAAAGCACAGCCTGTAAAGGTAGGAGAAGAAACAAGATAGAAATCAAAGGAACTAAGTCTGTCAAGAAGAAGGGAAGGATCAGTTGCTGATAGGTCAAGTCAGAGTGAGCCTGAGAATTTTACTTGATCCAGCAATGTGGTTGTCACTGATGACCCTGACAAGAACCTCTCAATGGAGCGATGAGAATGAAAGCTTGATTAGACCGTGTCTAAGAGGAAAGATAATCAGCAGGTATAGGGACCTCTTCAGAGTAGTTTTGCTATAAAAGGATGACAAGAAATAGGGACATGTTAGGAAGTGCATGTGGATTGAAGGGTTATTCTAAAAATTAAGATGGTCAATTTAGCATGTCGTATGTTGTTGGAAATAATCTAGGGGAGAAAATTTGGTAATGCCAGAAGGAGAGGACACAGTTGCCAGAGAAGTCGTTGAATGGGCAAGAAGAGGTGGATTTTTTGTCTAATGGAGGAGTTGTATTTAGGAGCACAGACAGTTCATTGTGACAGGAGGAGAGGTGGGGCATGGCTACAAAGTAATAGCTGACTGAAGTTTACCTGCTATGTGCCAGGTGTTACCCTGAGCACTTTAGATGCCTTACTCGAGTCATCACAGCACCCCTCTGAGGTACGGACTATTATTATCTTTATTTTAGAGATGAGAAACTGGGGGCCCCTGGGAGCTCAGTTGATTAAGCCTTTGGCTTAGGTCATGATCCCGGGTCCTGGGATTGAGCCCCACATCGGGCTCCCTGCTCAGTGGGGAGACTGCTTCTTCCTCTCCCTCTGCAGCTCCCCCTGCTTGTGCTCTCTCACTCTGTCAACTAAATAAAATCTTTAAAAAAAAAAAAAAAAGAGATGAGAAGTTGAGGTGCAACTACATTAAAAGGCTAATATAAAAATGCACAGAAGATAATGGCAATGAATTAGGTAACTCGCTCAAGAGCCAGCAAGTAATTTGCCCACAATCATGCAGTGAGTAAATGACCACGTCAGGATTTGAATCTAGACAGACTGGCTCCAGAGCCAGAACTTTTAAAGCCAAGTGGACAGGTGCCATTTCTGTAGTGTGGGTAGGTTAGTGGATTAGTTTTTATAGAAGAATGTAGAAATTTCAATGAGAGGGGGAGAATAAATTGGGAAATTGATTCCTTTGCCAGCCTTCCAGTAGGAGTTTACAGAGAGACCATAAGAATGGCAGGAACACAAATTACTTTGGTGACTAAATAAATAGCAAATTGAGAGCTTTGCTGTTTTTATAAAATACAAGATTTATAACTTGGTTGGAACATACATTTTATGAAGATCTTCCTAGGCTCTAGGAGATACATAGATAAAGACACAGTTCCTACCTTTGAGCTTCATAATGAAGAATGATAGGAATGTATACTCAGACCATTTTAATAAACTAACAAACACTGAGTTGTTTCAGATTTCTTGACCATTTTGTTATTTTTTCCTATAGGATGATTTCATCCAACTGAAAAAAAATTATCTTCTGTCTCTTAGGAACTGTGTTAGACATTGCTGATTTAAAGATGAATAGGAGATAATTCCTACCTCCAAGGAGTTTGCCATCTTACAGAGGCATATAAACATTTAAACAGATAATTGTGATGTCATGGATATGGAAAAGTGAGAAAATAATATAGGATAAAGCCTCATGTGCCCACCATCCAACTTCAGTAGTTATCAACATAGTAAAGACAATCCTCAACAAATATTTTAAAGCTAAAATTGCTATGGTCCTTTTTGTTATTTAGGAAGAAACTTTTTTTTTTTAATTTAAAGATTTTATTTATTTATTTGGCAGAGAGAGACAGCCAGTGAGAGAGGGAACACAAGCAGGGGGAGTGGGAGAGGAAGAAGCAAGCTCCTGGCGGAGGAGCCTGATGTGGGGCTCGATCCCAGAACGCCGAGATCACGCCCTGAGCTGAAGTCAGACGCTTAACGACTGCGCCACCCAGGCACCCCTAGGAAGAAACTTTTAATAGAGAAACTAGTTGGGAGGTAATTGCATGGGTTGATGAGATCTTACCAAACTCACAGGGAGAGGAGTTTCCAAATGGGGAAAGACTTTGGAGGTAGAATTGACAGGGCTCGTTACATAACATGCCCTCCTTAATGTTCATCTCCCCTCCGGCAACCCTCAGTTTGTTTCCTATAGTTAAGTGTCTCTTATGGTTTATCTCCTTCTCTTATTTTATTTTCCCCTCCCTTCCCCTATGATCCTGAGTTTTGTTTCTTAAATTCCACATATGAGTGAAATCATAATAATTGTTTTTCTCTGATTGACTTATTTTGCTTAGCATAATACTGTCTATTTCCATCCACATTGTTGCAAATGGTAAGATTTCATTTTTTTGATGGCTGAGTAATATTCCATTGTATGTATATACCACATCATCTTTATCCATTCATCTACCGATGGACATCTGGGCTCTTTCCATAGTTTGGCTATTGTGGACATTGCTGCTATAAACATTGGGGTGCAGGTGCCCCTTTGGATCACTATGTGAGGAAGCTATTTTAAACAACTATAAAAGAACTGATTTTTTGACCTTTACAAAATGTGCTGCATCTTCTACAATTAAAATCTTTTTATTTTATTTGGCTCATTATTGCAGTTGTGTCATGATAATTCATATGCATAAAAAGGGTAAAATTTGTCTAATTGAGAGAAGTTTATATCTATTATACAAGGATTGATAAAAATTTTTAATGGCTATTGAAATGTCTTTTTTAAACATTAGTGTTCTTTACATTTAGAAGCTTTTGGTGAGTCTTAGCAATACTGGTTAGGTACTTACATGAAGTTATTTTTGTGATTTATTTAAGTAAAGCACCTGTTGTATAAAATACTGTAGTTTTGCTTTGGGGATATTTTTCTTTAAAGTGAGGAGACAGCCTGTGTTGTTGTTGTTGTTGTTGTTCTTCTTCTTCTTTTTTTAAAGATTTGTGTTATTTATTTGTCAGAGAGAGAGAGAGCACATGTGCACAAGCAGGGGGAGTGGCCAGCAGAGGGAGAAGCAGGCTCTCCACTGAGCAAGGAGCCCGATGAGGGACTCTATCCCGGGACTCTGGGATCATGACCTGAGCCAAAGGCAGTCGACAGACCGAGCCACCCAGGTGTCCCTTCAGCCTGTGTTCTTAATGAACTTTTAACTAAAATATAGTTGAAAGTATTTTGAACTTATTATAGAACCACTAGATGACTATATTGGAATAAAGTGAAACTTTAATGGATAAAAGCAGAATTCAGTTAATTAAATATACCACTGGAAAGATGTAAAGGGAAAAAATTTAATATGAATTTGAAATTATCAGAAAGAAATAAAGATAGTATGGAAGAGAAAGCTAAAAACAGAGTGTGTTAAAAGCTTAGTAGTGGAGGTCTGTTATATGAGCTTGGAGGTAAGGTGTCTTGAAGAAATAACTTCAGGGAAAAAGTGAGTGAGCTAGAATTGAGGAAGAGGGCCAGCGGCAGGGAGAGAGGAAGAGAGGAGATGTGTGATGTGAGGACTTGGAAAATCCAAACTGGAAAGTGGTAGCAAGATTTCTGTGACATGTTGAATGTATTCAAAATAGTAGTGCTCATGGCCTGAGTATTAAATTATTGAGAGAATTTAAGGAATTGGGCAGAATTATTTCTGGATAACTGCTTCTGATTTTGAAATTGTGTGGTAGCTGTTGAGATTTTTGAAAACTAGAAAAATGGAGTACTGACTCTGAAAACTTAGGTTAAAAGGTCACATTTTATAGCAGGAAGATTTCCTAACCAAAAATACTAAGTGAATGTCTGAAGTTAAAATTAGGTGTTGGTTTATTGAATAAAACCATCTTCAAACTATTCATCCTCTTTTATTAGAATATCAGAAAATTGATATATATTTGGTAGGCACTTTGATTGTGTTCTTCATAGCTGTACTAACCAAAGTGGGAAAGTGTTGTCTTAATCTGTGGTCTCAGCCTAACCAAGCATCAACAAACTGCTGGGAGAACAAAATAAAATATAAGCTCAGAGGGAACCTGAAGGGCTAGAATCACTAAGCATGAACATTTAGAGCTTTCTTCCTTTTCACATTAACATATAATGTTCCATTTTTTTCAGCTGAGAAAAAAATCCTGCTCGTCTTCACCCCCAAATCAAAATACGTGCTCTTGATCTTCAGACTGACCTTTAATCTGTCTTTTTTCTTGAAGGTTTTGTTGTTGTTGTTGTTGTTGTTGTTGTTAAGACTTCAAGTATTTATTTGAGAGAGAGAGCAAGAGAGAGAGCACAAGGGGGATGGGAGATGCAGAGGGAGAGGGAGAAGCAGGCTCCCCGCTGAGCAGGAAGCCCTATGTGGGGGCTCGATTCCAGGATCCTGAGATCATGACCTGAGCCAAAGGCAGACGCTTAACCAACTGAACCACCCAGGCCCCCCTCTTGAAGTTTTCTTAATGTAGCTTGTTTAATTTAAGTAAGATCTAGGTTTACATATTTAGATCTTCTCACTGTTGGGGGAAGGAGAAATCCCTGTCTTTTAGTTTCAGTTCTAGCTATTCTTTTTCCTGAGGGAACCTTTAAAATGGGTGAAGCCACAGTCCTCACATTCTCCTATTTCCCAGCCACCTACATCTACCTCCCTTCTGTCAAAATTGCCCTAATTCCATCAGTAACCACTCAATGTCATTCAGTGGCTTTTCTTCTCATCTCTTGATTTCTCTGCTGTTTTTGTTAGAAATGATACCTTCCCTTTGAAATTCTCTTTGGATAGTTTTGGAATAGAAAAAGTTCTTATATGCCTAGATAGTTTCAAGAAAGGATGTCTCTTTTGAAGGTAACTAGATGAATACATGGCAGCTTGATGAACTTATTAAAATCAGTGTGAATGTTTGCTTTTAAAAAAGCATTCTTTTTTTTTTTTTTTTTGCTTAGCCGTAGTAGTTGATCATATTAATTTAATTTTATAAATCTGTTCACTCATGTATCTAAAATATATTGGATGCCTTCTCTGTGCCAGGCACTGTTCTAAGTACTTGGGGTGCAAAAGCAAAGAAGACAGATTCTTGCCCTTCTGGAGTTTTTTATTTATGTATTAAAATCTACCTGATTGCTATACATTTAGTATATATCTGCTTAATGTGTGACTTTTTGAATAATTAGATGCCTCTTGTTTCCAGTGCATGGTGCAGCTCATGTAACAACTAGTTAGTTGCCTATTTCTAGGTCTCTTGATAGCTGCAGTTAGTGTTTTATTAAAGCAATGCCGTATGTAGTTACTGATAGGTAGTTTTATCAGAAATATTGAAGGCAATGATTATTTCCATAAATTGCTATTTCATTTGAGTCCTCCCTTGTCACAGATATATACTAGTAGTATTTGGCTTAATATCCCTTAGTGCCCCTTCAGTATTAGGGTGCTGTGTGCAGTATAATTACTATATGATTACCAGGATAATCAGTAAATTAAATCTGTTAAACATGTAGTGTTATGAATGACCTAGTTCTTTTTAAATGTCAGTCTATAAAGATAAATATAGCCTAGGTTTTTAAGAGAGGAGAAAAGATTTTTTTCCATAATGCCTGGCCAGACAGGTGGCTGAGGGTCAGCGAGAAGCTGAATGTCGATTGAGTGGAATCATATTGTGGTAAAATACTCAGTAGGGGTGTGTGTATGCATGTGTATGTATGCATGTATAGAAAAAAATATTCCAAATATAAAGTCTTATTTTAAATCATTATACAAAATTATATTTGCCGGCAGTATTGGAAATATATTGTGGTATGACGAGTGAATGTTAGGAAGCTGTGCTGCGAGGTCTAGGGTGAATAGAACAGGTGGCAGTGGAGATAGGGAGAAGTGCATGGAATTTGGAAAGGTCAGGAAAAATGCATTAGACTTGTTGATGGATTACTATAGGGCAGAGAGTAATGTCAACAATAACTCCTAGGTTTCTAATTTGGATAGATTGTGGTGACAGTCCCTGAGATGGGATACCCTGGAGAACAAGGTTTAGGAAGAAAATATGGATTGAGATTTGGACAAGTTGATTTTGAGGTGCCTTTGAGCCTGTGGAACTCCAAACACATGGGAATGAGTGAAAACACTAAAGAGATGAGAGAGCCATGAGAAGTAGACCACTGAGGAAAGTGTGGAGAGAGTACCCAAAACATTTGGGGAGTTCACAGAGGAGAAGCAACAACAGTGGGGTCTGTGAGGGGGAAGAGAGAGGGCTTTGTCATTGAAGCCAAAGGAAGCAAAGTGGTAAACAGTGAAAGGATTGAAAAATGTCCCTTGAACATCGTGGCATGGAGAGACGTCATGTATTACTTCAGTGGAAACTAAGGAGAGCTGCAGAAGCCATGTTGAGCTGAGTTGAGGAATGAGTGGGAGAGGAGGAAATAGAGGTAATGACTATTTAACAACTCTTTTGAGAAATTTGTTGTTGCAAGGTTGGAGACAGTTTGAAGCCAGAGGATTATGTGGGGTTGAGGAAAGTTTTCTTTTACATGGGAGGTGTGTATTGGAGTTTTAATAGCTGTGGATACACTGATGACTTACTGATCTATGCAGCATGTAGCATATGATATATTTAATTACATTGCTATTCCCCTTATATTGTGGGACTTAAAATTCAGAATATTTTGCATTTAATTTCAGAGGAAAATGAGCTTAGACCTTTGTACACTCTTGTTTTTAGTTAATTCAATTTTTTACCTTAAGAGTACAGAAACTCAGCTACCCTCAAACAACATATGTTTTTCCTATTCAAAAGTATAATCAGAACCAAATAAATTGTGAGAAAGATCATTTTGTGACTGATCCTGGCTCTCTTGTGGCATAATATTCTTTTGCTAATATTATATTCAATTGAATAGCAAAGAAGAGGCAGATGGAAGGGGTTACAGGTATTAGATAGTTTACTCAGGTGTGAGTCTTCTTGAGAATAATACTCTCAAGAAATTCTCTGGAGCATATTAGCTTTGTTTTTATGAATTAAAGTTATAGTTTCAGTCCATGAGAGAAATTTAAATAATTGAAATTAACTCTTTTGTGTATGATTATAAAATAATTTAAGATCATTGTGAATATTTCAAACAGCAGAGGAAAATAAAAGAAGTAATTTTCCTCTCAATTCTATTGCACATATGTTTTGGAGTGTATTCTTCTATTTTTTTTCCTATGCAAGTTGAAATCAGGTTTCAAAATATTATGTGTTAGAGAGGGAGCAAGAGAGGGAGGGAGAGAGAGAATGAATATGTATTTAAAATAATATATATAAAATTTGAGAGAGGGAGAGAGAGAATATATATTTAAAATTGTATCCTATAAAATGTTTTGAAACTTGCTTTTTTCACTTAGCAACATAACTGGTCCCTAATGTGCAATACTGTTTTAAATCATATAAGCTCTACCTCCTTTTATTTCATTTTGCTCCAAGCCAATCAGTATCGGCAGCTTAGGTTCTCTGACTCAGCAATATAAAAATTTTATTTGAAGAGGCTGAAAGAAAGCAGAATAGATACACACTTGATGGTTTATTAAAAATATTAACGGGATGAGTTTACTTGAGCTTTTGAGTTATGGAAGTTACAACAGTTTTTCCAAAATGGCCAGATTATGACTGAATGAGAAAAGAATGGAACATATTTTCAGAGGAAGGGCCTGCTGAAACTGAGGTCTGGGCTAGAGATAGCTCTATAAGCTAGAGAGGTTGGTGAGTAGATGGGAGGCCAATTTTAGGAAACAGACATATTGATTCTATGACTTTTAAGGCTAAAACTTGAAACCAGAGCCTGAATCTTAGATCAAACCAGAGCACATCATCAAGGTTTGGAGTCCAGATGGTCGCGGCAGGGTCAGCTCCAAGAGATCAAAACTGAGCAACAAATACAAGTAGAGATAAAATGTGAGCAAAGGGGCATAAAACATAGCTCCAGTTTAAGCTAGGCACCAGGAAAACGTTGAAGAATGGAATTTATATTCACAAGACAGGGAACTGCAAGTCATTTTCTTGTCCAGTTGGGTAGATTATTATAGTAACACACTTACTATGTCTTCATTGACTTCATGACAAAAAATATTTGCCTTTGTTTCGTTTCTAAGCACCCATGGCTGATAAGTATATGCTATTCCCCTAGCAAGGTGAAATTGTGTAGGTTGTATAGGTTTTGTAAGAAAGGTGTAGGTCCTTCATTTAGGGAGTAGTTTGGGTCAGGATGTAGGGGTATAGTCAAGACATGAGAGGCCTGTGATCCACTTTCAGCATCCTGTTCCCCCATTCCCTGCCATACCCACGCCATTTAGCCAGCTTGCCCTCTGTTCATGTCGAGGGATTCAGATGGTTCTTTTTATGCCTTGAAATGCTTCCCAGAAATATATAATTAACACATTCATTTTTATGAATAAGTTCATAGGATGATTTTAAAAAGTGAATGAGAGGAAGTAAAAACTTTTCTTGACGGTAGAATAACACGGTTCACCAGTGAAGAAGATGGGACTGGGGAACAATGTCCATGACATCACTGAGCTACCGATGGTATTTCATGCTTTCCTTCCCAGTTTTTCTCTCAACCCAGGCTTACATTTTTATGTAAATTCATTAACATACTTTTCATAACAACAGCAGTTCAGCAGTGGTGAAGGGAATATGAATGGTTTGTTTTCTTGTTTTCTTAGGCACAATAACCTTGGTGCACGACCGAAGGGGCTGTCCACTCTGGTGAAGAGTGGCGTCCCTGAAGCACTGAGGGCAGAGGTGTGGCAGTTATTAGCAGGCTGCCATGACAACCAGGCAATGCTGGATAGATACCGACTTCTTATCACAAAGGTAGGAAGCTTTTTTCATATTGTTCTCATTGGACGGCATATTAAATAAATACTGTTTTCATAGCTGCAATAAGTCATAAATGTTTTGAACTTCTTTAAAAACGATTTTGGTGTTGTGCAGTGAATGGTTCTGCCTCTCGTTCTGAGCACTTGTTGTGGATAGTGGTAAACAATGCCTTGGCTTTCATTTTTTCGTTGAAGTGGAAGATATTTATATTTCAAGTGTTTTCAATGAAGCTTTCTTACTGTATGAGATGTATATACAATTATATTTGCACATAGTATAATTATACTCTAGTGTGATTTTAAAGTCAAACTAACTTAAAATGAAATTAAAAGGCCTTCTGTTCTTATTGTAACCTTACACTTACATGATGTAGATAGTTGCCCAGATCCTTATTCTGTCAGGAGCCCCTGCTTCCAATGTAAATTCCTGTGCTTATGTTCAAAGAGCTGATTGCAGAGCATATGTAAAGGTAATCCTCAGTCCTAGAGTCTCCTCTTAGGTCTCACCTCCTAATTTCTTAATCTACTCTAAATCATGGATTAAAACATCTCTGTTCATAAATGAGATTTTTTGATAGCCAAGACTTTGTTCCTCAGGATTTATCAACTTTTCATATTCTTTAGCCCCTCTAATTCTTTCTTCCTTTCTTTCCCCCTGAGCCTCCCTCCCTCCCACAAATACTTTCTGAGTGCCTAAATTCACCCCCTGCTAAATTCAGATTTAAAAAAAAACTTTACCATTTTTTATGATTAGTGTTTTCTACAGTGGAATATGCAAGATGATCTGTTGATGTGTGTGTGGGGGAGGTGTCTAAAGTTCCATTTGTGTTTTTTAAATTGCAACACAAAGCATATTGAGCTATCCTAATATTTGCAGTGCCGTGGTACTGAGACCTCAGTAAGTCGTTGGGTCCAATGGCTACTTGTCCCATGTGATTTAGGAGTGACCCAAGGGAAGAAGGGGCTTGCTTGCACACCTTGGGAAGGAGTAACAGTGGTGCTCACACTCATGTATGCGCTTTCATGATATTAGAGTTTTCTTGCAATTTGCATGTGCTCAATTACATGGATTCAAAGGTTGTCTAGTTTTAACTTAACCCACACAGGGTATATGAGTGGTTTAAAGAGATTGCTATCGCAGGATATTATATATCAAGATACTAAAAATAACAAAAAACAGAAAAGAAAAATACTAATCTGTCCCTTCAAGTAAGAATTAATGTTGTTAAAGGATGACAAAGCAACTACTTCTAGTAATAAACTCATGTTGTAGAGAAGGACATTTGAAACATTTGGCAATTTAAACATCACTGTGTGATTTTGTCACACTGAAAGCTACATGTGTTATTATAAAACTCTTAACATCTTAAAAACCTGGAAGTTTTAAAAACTTTTACAAATAGTTATAGAAAATTTAGAACTGACTGTTAAAAATGAAACTGGTTTACTGATAAGAATTCATTTGAGGGGTGCCTGGCTGGCTCAGCCAGTAGAGTGTGTGACTCTTGATCTTGGGGTTGTGCGTTCAAGGCCCATGTTGGGTGTAGGGAGTCCTTTAAAAAAATAAAAAAATTTTTTAAGGAAAAAAATTTGTGTGAGAAAATGAGTAATTTCCTAACCAAATTTCAACAAAATAACTGACGGGTGCGACTGAAAAAAAATGATGCTCCTCTATTTGGGTCTCTGGATCTCTGTCAGTCTTTTTCAGACATGATAATGATTAAAACCATGAATCAGGAAAACTGATTTTGAAACAAGTTTCAAATTGTTGTTTTGTAAACTGCTAAACCAACATATTAAAAAGTCACTCATATTGTATGATTCTGTTTACATGAAATGTTCAGAATAGGCAAATGCATAGAGGCAGAAGGTAGGCTAATGGTTGCAGTGGCTGGAGGATGGAAGAATTGGGAGCAACTCTAACAGATACAGGGTTGCTTTTTGGGGTGATGGAAATGTTCTGGAATTTTATAGTGGTGATGGTTGTACAATATTGTGAATATACTAAAAACCACTGAATTGTATACCTTAAAATGGCAAATTTTATGTTATGTAAAGTTTAACTCAATAGAAAAATTGAACAAAATAAAACACTTTTAAATGACCCATGTTCAATACTGAATAATATTTTTGTGCAGCATAAGTTTTTTATTGGTTTTATCTTTTTTATATCCTATCTACATGTCTATGCTTTATAGGATCTGTATTATACAGTAGCACTTGTGCATAATAAAAATTATATAAAATAAATGTCCATGTATTGGAAGTTTATGCCCAGAAAAGTTTTTATTAATGGAGGTATCTAAGAAGAAATGTCCAGAGACCATAATTCTGGGTGTCAGATCACTTTTTTATATAAATAACAAATTGCATACTTTTAATGGCTGCTTATAGAATAGCAGCTACTGCCATATCCCTTTTTCTGTTAAGAGGCTTTTAAAATTAATACCTTTTGGGATATCAGATTTTGGGAGAAAAATAAAGAATAGTCTCCTACGATGTTATTTATGAACTCTCGACAATACAGTGTGTGTCATATACATGATAAAAGCTTTAGCATATATACCAAGCACCATGGTAATTTTGAATATACAGTTGTGGGAAGGAGTTTAAGATTAAGAGACAGAATGACAAAAAATGTTTTTGTTGAATAAAATTGAGACTCTCTTTCACTTGGTTCTGGCTGCGATTTACTTTTGCATGTGAAGACTGGAGGGAGGCAAGAGCCCTATTGTTTTCTTCCAGCAGTAGTAGACAGATCCCCGGGCCTTGCCAGTTGTGAGACTTTACATCTGCCTCCAGGCATTCCATTCTCAATCATCTGCCTTCGTTCTCTACTTCCTATTTCCTGCAGTTTCCTAACTTGAGGAGCAACAACAATCCGCTAATTCTCTGGACTGTAGTAGTGGTGGCAAACCCAAAAGCTAGCAGTGGTGTCCCCAGTCTTCTGGTCTTCTAGCTCTTCCAGTGGTGAAGGACCTAGGTTCTTCCATTAAATCTCTTTTGAGATACTTAGAGCAGATTTTCTTTCCCTGACTGAACTCTGTCTGATGTACTTGGCACATGCTTGTCACCTTGTCACCAAGTGGCTGTTCTGCATCTAGTGTTGTGTTCAGAAAAGAAGGAAGACAAAGCAGTCAGTCTGGACTTTAAGGGAACAGTCCTCCAGGCTGCCAAGTCTGCCCAGGACTTCTGACACCAGCTGTAAGTTTAGGGGTCCACAGAGCCACTCTTACTTTATACCTGCTTAGCTACAAATTTGGGGGTCCCCATAGATAGCCTCTAGGAGTATAGCAAAATGTTATACTGACAATTATAGGGTTTTTTTTTTTTAATAGCAAAACAATACAAACCAGAACCTGCCAAAGGAAGAGATACATAGAGCAGAATCTGGGACTGAGAGGATTTCAGATATGACACATCGTCCTCAGGAACACAATATCCTTCCTGCATCAGTGTGTAGTAGCACCCACTTAGAAAATCAATGCAGGGAGCTCAGCAAGCTTTGGACTCCAGAATTTTTATTGGGGTTTCATGACATTGGCACGATTGATTGAATCGTCACCAACCTGGTTGAACTCAATCTTTAGCTCTCTCTTCTCCCCTCCCCTGAAGTTGGGCTGATATCACCTGGCTCAATACCTGTAACCACACGGCTGGTTTTTCCTGGCTTGGCTAGCCTCCACGCTAAGTCCCTTTTTAACATAAACTGTCTAGAGACCCATCATGAGTTGCCTCGCCAGCATAAACTATCAGATATGGTTGGAGGAGCCCACCGTGAATGAAAAGAAGACACTGTATCATTTGGGAGATTCCAGGGATTTTGAGGTTATCTCCCATAAGCTTGTACTGAGGCTAGACCTCTCTTTGGCATATCTGAACCATGTCTGTTGCCCCCCCCCCCCTTTTAAGGATCCATTTATTTATTTTAGACAGAGAGAGCGAGAATGGAGGTAGGGGCAGAAGTGGGGGGAGAGGAAGAGGGGAAGAATCCCAAGCAGACTCTGCCCTGAATGTGGAGCCTGACATGGGACTTAGTGTCATGACCCATGAAATCATGACCCGTGAGATCACGACCTGAGCTGAAACCAAGAGTTGGATGCTCAACAGACTGAGGCACCCAGGTGCCCCTGTCTGTTGCCCTTTTAAAGAGTTTTCCCTTAAATCTTAAACAGCAACTTTTACTTAATCTTTTTGACCAGAATCCTGTTACATGGCTATTATCTCCCTGGGAATTTGGTTGTTTTTTTTTTTTTAATTTTAAGATGGGTACATTGCTTCTCTCCTCTATGCACTGAAATATGGGTTTATTAATAAGGATGAAAGGAGAAAATAGATATCGGGTAGATACCCACCTTTCTCTGCTACAGTTGCCTGTTAATACAGGCAATAGTTGAGATCTGTTGTGTAATAATTTGTTATAAAAATTAAGCTTAGTAATTTGTTTATTTTAGAATGACAAATGTTTAAAAATTACCACTAGAGATTGACTAACAATACAGAATTTAACATAGTATAATAAATATTTCCATGTCCAGTTTGTACATTTATGACTACATAAAATTTTTAATATTATTTCTATTGTTAACAGTACAATTTATCAAAAACAACATTTTCATACAAACAGTATAGAAATGTGTGGTTTTGATAATGTTCCTTTATTCAGGCTCTCAAGTTATAACATTTGTGAGAGGAAGTACAATCGTATATTTAGTTTCATTGTCTTCCTTCTAATAAAAGATAATAAAAGATGAATGTCAGTATCTTAAAAAACAGTTTTGTCCTTTTTCTATGTTTAAGGGTAGAAATTGGACAGCAAGTGCTTGTAGCCAAGAGTGTATGTATGTGCTTTGGTGAATACATGTAAGCTTACCAGCCACTCAGTAGAAAAAAACATGAACACCAAGAGGATTTTCAGTAAGAAGTGCCTCCAGTATTTGCTATTTGTTCGTCATGGTTCAGCAATTGGTAGTGTCTTCTTTTGGTCCAGTTAATTTTTCATGTCTTCTCAAGGGAATGGCAATATTTCAAGGTCAATTAATGAAGTGGTTCAGCTTGAACAAATAGTTGCTTTATAAAAACCTTACCAAAGACTTTAGATTATGTAAGGCAGGAATGTGACTATGTACAGAAAACTTACCTAAGATTTGGCTTCTGTGAAAAAGTAGTCTGTTGGGGCCCCTGGCTGGAGCATGTGACTCTTGATCACGGGGTTGTGAGTTTGAGCCCCATGTCGGGTATCGAGATTGCTTAAAATAAATTCATTAAGAAGAAAGAAGGAAAAAAACAAGAAAGAAAAAATAGTCTGTTTATCATTCAGTTCTATAGTAGTGGTGTGGTAGTCCGGAATTCGAAGCAACAAATCACATTCTGAAGCATTCTCTTCAGGTGTGATGGCTGTGATGGCATACAGCCATGAGGCTGAATCCAGCTATAATATAATATGCTTTGTGTAACCATCAGTACAGCAAAGAATAGTATATGTATGTGGTTCAAGCTTGTTCTTTCTGTTTGACCATAGACTTACTACTCTTTATTATTTACTCTCTGTTCTTCACACATTATAATGCATGAATTGCCCTCAGATATTTTTGACTTTGTGACTCCATTATGCTACCACATGAACCATTGCCTCAGAGGAGACGGCTGTTCCAGTGTGCTTTTAATTGGCTAATATCTATTTCACCACTTAGCATTATACTCTTTGACTTCATCCATGTCATTGCAAATGGCAAGATTTCATTTGTTTTTATGGCTGAATGTATATTCCACAACCTCCCCAACATCTTCTTTATCCATTTAGCTGTTGATGGACACTTGGGCTGCTGCCATTGTTCAGTTATTGTAAATGATGCTGCAGTAAACATGGGGGTACAGGTATCCCTTTAAATTAGTGTTTTTGTATTTTTTGAGTAAATACCCAGTAGTGTGATTCCTGGATCACAGGGTAGTTCTGTTGTTAACTTTCTGAGGAACCTCCATACTGTTTTCCACAGTGCCTGCACCAGTTTGCATTCCCACCTGCTAATAGTGCAAGAGGGTTCCTTTTTCTCCACATCCTTGCCAACATCTGTTGTTTCTTGTGTTGTTGATTTTAGCCTTTCTGACAGGTGTGAGATGATATCTCATTGTAGCTTTGATTTTCATTTCCCTGATGATTAGTGATGTTGAGCGTCTTTTCATGTGTCTATGGGCCATCTGTATGTCTTCTTTGGAGAAATGTCTGTTCATGTCTTCTACCCATTTTTAATTGGATTATTTATTTTTTTGGGTGTTAAGTTGTATAAGTTCTTTATATATTGTGGATACTATCCCTTTATCAGATATGTCATTTGCAAATATCTTCTTTCATTCCATAGATTGCCTTTTAGTTTTATTGATTCTTTTGCCTTGCAGAAACTTTTTATTTTGATATAGTCCCAATAGTTTATTTTTGTTTTTATTTTCCTTGCCTCAGGATACCTATCTAGAAAAATGTTGCTATGGCAGTGTCAGAGATAAAATTACTGCCTGTGTTCTCTTCAAAAATTTTTTATGGTTTCAGGTCTCACATCTAGGTTTTTAATCCATTTTGAGTTTACTTTTGTGTATTTTTGTTTATTTTGTGAAAGAAAGTTGTCCAGTTTCATTCTTTTGCATGTTGCTGTCCATTTTTCCCTACACCATTTGTTGATAAGACCATCTTTTTCCCATTGTGTATTTATTCCTCCTTTGTTGAAGATTAATTGACCATATACTTGTGGATATACTTCTGGGTTTTCTGTTCTATCCCTTTGATCTGTGTGTCTGTTTTTGTGACACTACCATACTGTTTTAATTACTACTGCTTTGTAATATAACTTGAAATCTGGAATTGTGATGCTTCCAGTTTTGTTTTTCTTTTTCAAGATTGCTTTGGCTATTCAAAGTCTGTTGTGGTTCCATACAAATTTTAGGATTGTTTGTTCTAGTTCTGTGAAAAATGCTGTTGGTATTTTGATAGGGATTGCAGTAAATGTGTGGATGGCTTTGGGTAGAGTAGACATTTTAACAATATTTGTTCTTCCAACCCATAAGCATGGAATGTCTTTCCATTTCTTTGTGTCGTCTTGAATTTCTTTGGTCAGCATTTTATAGTTTTCAGAGTATAGGTCTTTCACCTGCCATAGAGATATTCATTCTTTTTTTCTTCCCCCATACGATAAGTTTTATGTTGGGTTAGGTTGTGTGTAAACCTAGTAAAGTATGAAGCAGTATCTTTTCCCCCAGGAATCTTACCTAGTTGGGGACACCTATAACCAATGGGTTAATTTGAGCATCAGGTCTTGGTATACTAGCTTCCATTGTTTTTTCCAGAGAGTACGTAGTAATCACTGGGAATTACTGGCATAGTTTTGAAATGGCCAGTGGGGTGTGTGGATTGAATTACCCTGAATCTTGTAGCTCAAGGCTAGAGAATAATACTGAATAGAGAAGTGTGGGAGTACAGTGTAGAATAATCACACCCTCTGCTCTTGTTTTTATCATGTAATCTACAGAAAATAAACCTTTACTAATCTTTTTGACTGGTAGGAAATGTAATGGGACCAAAAATTTAAAAAGGATGAAAAGCTCTAGTCTAGATTCCTCAGAAGATGAACCAGGACAAAAGCCGCAGACTAACTGATAACTGTAATCTGATGCCAGAGACCAAGCAGGACCAGTCAGAAGAGCTGTTACATCTAAATCATGGAGAATTATGTTCACTCTACTGCTAGCATCAAAAGGAGCTTTCAGACCCAACTTGTCTTGGTAAAAGTGGTAGCTCCGCCTTAGGAAATGTTGGCGCTCACCCTGGAGGGAGACCTACCTTGGGTTCAGATTTCAAGCTCTGCTGCCTACTAGTTTGTGACCTTGGGCAAATTCCTTAATTATCCTCACTCTCAATTCCCTCATTTGTCTAATGGTCTTTATCTGTGTCTTATGGAATTGTTGGGAGGATTCAATTAGATAATCCTCATAAAGCACTCAGAGCACGCCCAATACATGGTAAGCACTCACTAATGCTGGGGATGAGGAAAATGGTCAAGCAGTATATGCTTAAATGAGTGGCACAGAAAACTAATATGGGAAAAATAGAGGTTACTATGGGTTCTTGAGATCTGTGCAGGTTTCGGTACATCCATCTGAGAAATGAAGAGAAGGAGAAAGAAGCAAAACAAGATGTGTTAACACTCTGTTATCTACTTGTACAACTAATTCATTCTTTAACTGATCAAACATTAAGATGTCTTTTGTGTTTGACACTATGCTAGAGTTTGACACTAGAGGTATAAAAAGAGTAACTCTTATACCTACCCTTGTAGGAGTTAACAGTCCAGTGGGGGAGGCAGTTAAGAAAGCAGAGAAATGGTGATACTATCGTAAGTGCTGGGACAGAATTATGAGCAAAGTGTTAAGGGAGCAGAGTGGAGCAGCCAGCTTTGCCTAGGAGCAACAAATAGGAGGATGTATTTAGGCTGAGGCAGTGGCAAGCGTAAAGACAGAGTTGTGAAAGGTCCCGCCATGGTCAGGTTGTGGGAAGTGCAGTATGACTCATGGGGGCGCTCTAGACTATAAACTCTCAGCAAGGATTGTGTCTGGATTTTGTTTACTGCTGTAATCTCAGCATTCAACACTAGGACCGCCCTCTCGCTAATGCTAGAAAACACTTGCTGAGGAAATTAATGGGGTGGGGGAGGTGGATATTATGGAGTAATGGGCATTATGTTTAGTGCTTTCTTATGTTTTTTCCATGTAAGTCTGACCACTTTGGTGATGCAGTTCCCATTTTTACCATTGAGGAAAAAGGAGGTGCAGAGAGATTAAAAGACACACAATTACTAAATGGCAGAATCAATTTTTGAACCCATAAAACAGAAAACTCTAAAAGAGAAACGAAAGGGATAGGACATTCCTGCATTTTGTCTTTTAAAGATCCTTCAGAAGGAAAAACTCTATATTTTTCTCATTGTTAACCATTAAGGATAATAAAAGGCTAAAGAAATAAAAGCAGTACTATCCTTTTTCTCTGCTTTATACTATTCATCGTATGGAAATGAAGTTTATAAACTAGGTATTATTCTGTTTATATCAGGAAACATGTAAAACCTTACAAGTGGTAGAAAAGATCTAAATAGTACTTTATAGTATCAGTAATAGAAAAGTTCTAAAACACTGAACTTCAAGCCATCCCTTTTAAGATGGGTCTTTACACAGTCTATCCTTTAAAAAAAATATTTATTTATTTATTTATTTATTTATTTATTTATTTATTTATTTGAGAGAGCTAGCAGGAATGAGGGTAGGGTCAGAGAGAGAAGGAATGGGAGAAGCAGACTCCCTGCTGAGCGTGGAGCCCAGCTCAGAGCTCAGTCCCAGAACCCTGAGATCATGACCTGAGCCAAAGTCAGACACTCAACCTACTGAGCCACCCAGATGCCCCTACACAGCCTGTCCTAAAGTGGCCTGAGGCTTCAGCCATTGTCTGCTGCTGCATGATTTCTACCAAAGGCTGAGGGCATCAGCACTGTTTTTGGATCAGTGGTAGACTGGTACCACATATTCCTGAAGTCATTGTTTATGACTGATATTTCTTGTTATTCCTATGAAATTAGCATTCTTCATAATTTTGAGGTGACCTGAAAAGACAATAGAGGATTGTGACCCTATTTTCCCTGTAGGATCAAGCAGACAGAATTTAGAACTTCTGAACTGAGGACTAAATCTTAATATCTGGCTTAAGGAGCCACTGAGTAATGATTACATTTTCACGTATTTAACAAACATATGACGTGGGGGAGGTTGCGTGCATTTAGGGCAACTTGAATTTTATGTTGTTTTACAGAAATGTATGTGTAATTTTTTAAAAAGATTTTATTTATTTTAGAGAGAGAGAGAACAAGTATGATTTGGGGGGAGGAACAGATAGGGAGAGGGAGAGAGAGTCTTTTATTTTTTAATTTTTTAATTTTTTATTTTTTAAATAATTTTTATTTTGTTATATTAGTCACCATACAGTACATCCCCAGTTTTTGATGCAATGTTCCATGATTCATTATTTGCATATAACACCCAGTGCACTGCAATATGTGCCCTCCTTAATACCCATCACTGGCCTATCCCAATCCCCCACCCCCCTCCCCTCTAAAGCCCTCAGTTTGTTTCCCAGAGTCCACAGTCTCTCATGGAAGATCGGTAGGAGAAGGAAGGGAAGAATGAAGGGGGGTTAAACAGAAGGGGGAATGAACCATGAGGGAGAGAGAATCTTAAGCATACTCCATGCTGAGCATGGAGCCCAACGCAGGGCTCGATCTCACGACACTGAAATCATGACTTGAGCCAAAACCAAGAGTCAGATGCTTAACCCACTGAGCCACCCAGGTGCCCTGTATGTGTAATTTCAGTACTTACATGACATGTATGGTATAGTTTATCCGTGAAGTCTGCTGATTATTATTTGCATAACATGGCAAATATTGGATCATGGTCTGTGTCCTTTTTAGAAGTGATGTAATTTGTAACATTCATACTTTACACTTTGTTAAAATCAAAACAAGGTTTTAATTGATGAGCTTTCAGAAATAACACCATCACAAGCCATTTACCCCTGCCACTTGAATTCATTTTTTTTTCCTGAATGAATCTTCTCTTCAAAAAATGTGTATGTGTATGTGTACACATGCACACAACACAATTTCTTTTTAAAGGATTTAAGTTCCAGTGCTAGGTTGATCTAGATTTGAGTCTCACCCCTCCCACGTATTAATTTCTGATCTTAAAAAGTTAGCCTAACTTTCTAAGCTTCAGTTTCATCATTTATAAAGCTAGGATAATAGTAATCCCTGCTGGGATTGTTTTGGGAATTAAATAAGATGATGAAGTACTTGACACATAATATTTAAGATTAGCTTCTACTGTTCTTACCAATATGATGTTACATTATGAATGTGATAACAGTGTAGTGGGTATTGGTGTTGGTCTGTATTTCTACTTTAATATGTATGTTAGACTGCTTCCAGTTACATAATGTTCAGAAGAGCACATGATGTGAATAATAGCTGTGATGGAATTGAGAAGGAATCTTTTTTGAAGTATGATGTGTCCTACTTGTCTTTTTTTGTTTTATTCTTTTTTTCTGGTTGGTGAATATCATGGAATATTTGAATCCTAAAACTTGACTTTGCAGTGATTGTATGATTTATTATTTTAGTGATTATGCACATTCAAGTATATCATAAAGTCAAATGATGTTCTCTAAAAGCCACTCTAATGACTATCTGATATAATCAAGATTGCAAGGCAGGTATTAGTCTCATTCACTTATTAATTCATTTATTCATTCAGTAACTCTTTATTGAGCAGCTTTTATGGGTCAGGCTTTCTATGGTTTCTAGGGCTATGTAGATGAAAAGAGTTCTCATACCCTTGATGAGTGTAGCCTAGGGGAAGCCAAGTCTGTGCACAGATAGATTGAGTATATTATAATACAGATTATATAGGTATCTTAATAAAATCTTAATCAAATGTGTGGAATACAAAAGAGTTAGTCTCAGCTGTGCTTGGGTGAGCCAGGGAAGAGTTCACAAGGAAGAGGATGTCTGAGGTGGCAATTAAAAATCTGAGCAGGGGGGCGCCTGGGTATCGCAGTCGTTAAGCGTCTGCTTTCGGCTCAGGGCGTGATCCCGGCATTGTAGGATCGAGTCCCACATCGGGCTCCTCCGCTGGGAGCCTGCTTCTTTCTCTCCCACTCCCCTGCTATGTTCCCTCTCGCTGGCTATCTCTCTGTCAAATAAATAAATAAAATCTTAAAAAAAAAAAATCTGAGCAGGTTAGGAGAAGGGAGTGGAGTACAGAGTTAGCTTATGTAATGATTCAGCTGCCATTTAGTGACTTAGCTTGGATTGTTCAAGGAGCCTTCACAAGTCAAATCAGTGTGCTCTTTCCTTTCCTCACTCCCCACCCCTGTTGACCATCTGCTGTTCATGGGTCAATGCTTGTCCCTTGTTAAATGGGAAGAATGTAATAAAGTTTATTCTTGTTAGAAGAAATATGTGAAGTGAAGACTTCAGAAAATATGTTATATCAAAATGATATCACAAGAATATTTGGTTACCTAGGGTTGATGTAATAAAATTTTAACAAGTAATATTATGGATATTTGAGTACTTATTGTATGCCAGGTGCTATGCTAGGATGGTAATGCATGTTAATTTTTAGAATCAGTGAACTGAAAAATACTATCTTGGCTAAATATAAAACAGTATAAGCTTGCAAAGTACAAGTCTAGCTTTATAAACTACAGAGAGTGTGTGCTCAAACTTCTGTCAGAGAGACAAAAGGGCAGTAGTTGCAAATATTACTTTGGTAGTTGCTGCCAAAAATTTCTTTTGGAATATAAATAAAAAACAACCGTGAGACTGGCCTGTTTTAAGATTCTTCAAGTTCTCTACTTTCTTGAGCATTATATGGACAGGTAAGGGCTTCACTATGTTTATTCTTGTCAGGTTATTGGTACTGCTCAGAGGAAAGCCTGTCTTCTCTCTATTCTCCAGTGTATTATTGTAGCAGATGGCTTTTAATAAAACATGTAGGTAAAGAAAATTTTTTACTTTATTTTGGTGGAACATACTATAATTATGATTACTGGACATTCTTAAGAGGAGATGTTTAAATTGGTATTTTTCTTATGATTGAATAACATTTAGAGAATATTTCATCGAAAAGTCAAGTAATGGTATCAATTAGAGATTTCTTTTATTTGATAAGGTTTCATAACTAAATTAAACTCTGTACATCATTTAGCCAGGGAGTTGTTTGCTTTTTCTTTATGTGGTTTAGTTTTTAAAAATTCAGTGCTGTATGTTAGTTAGATAATGCTCAACACTAGATTTCATCGAGAGGCAGGGCACCGTGTAATTACACGGCTGCTCTGTTCTCTGTCATCACCTTGTCTAGTTGTGGGAAATGAGCTTCTTGATAGAATGGGGTTATTCCAGCTGGGTCTGTATCATTGGTATGTATAAAACCACAGGCTCTTGTACTGAATGGTACATTACTGATAGAGCCATAAAGTTTACGAAAATTTCTCCAGAAAATTTATAAATTTTTAAAACGTACTAACCCCCAAAATAAGGTAGGCAAACAAAATAAAGAGTATTCACTGTATTGTAATCTAAATGCCTTGAACAGGTAGATACCAGAAGGTCTTTATTGAAGGAAATCAAGAATTATTGAGAAAAATTCTTTAAGAAAATGCACATCATTTTCTCTCTTCTTGTATAATAAGGGCAGTGGCTTCTTACTACATAATTAAAACTTGCTTATTTACCTTTTCACAGGATCATTTTTATCAAATTTTCTTTCATCCTCTGAGGTCTTTCATTTTCTGTGGTATTTATATTGACGCTTGCATGTATCAAAACTACAATTATATGTGAATCTGAGGTGCGCTAAAAGTCTTTCCCCCAGCATTGACATTTTTCTGTAAAAATTTTTAAATATATTTGTACTTTCATGTACTTAAGTGACAATGTTCTGTTTCTAGTAACAGATAATGTTTTTGTTATCCTTTAAACATAGTAAATAGTTTCCAGGTAAATTACGGAACAGGAGATTTTCTAATGTTACCTTTATTGTCACGTCATGGAGTTTAGCGAAGTAGTACACTGTTCTGAGGGAAGTCGTTTGGGTTATTAAGCATAGATCATTCAGTGGTATAAAAGTTGTATTATTACAGCTTTAGAATTAAGGATAAGAGGAAAACTGATATTTTTCCTCAATCATGCAAATTTTCAAGAGTCTGGGATTATAGTATGACTCCTAGATCCCATTTCATGATAACTGTTTTTTCATAACTTTGTTAATCTTATCTGAACATGTTTCTAGAGTTTATTTGTATTTTATTGGGTAATGTGATACGAGTTTTTCCCAGGGTTTTTTACATTGACTTACTTTTTCATTCGAATTTATGTTTACATCTGTTTACCATTATTAAGTATCACGGTTAAAAAAAAAAAGTGTGAGACAACAGATATGAGACAGGTAGCAAAAGTCCCACCCCCCCAGTCGTATTGTTGTCATATTTTTGTAACAGTTAACAGTTTCTTTTTGTAGGTTCTTGTTTGATTACTTCATGAATCTTTCTCAGTATCTTTATCCTTTTGTGTCTCATTATAGTTTATATTTGACTCTTCATCATTTCTTCCATTCTCTGTTACCTGCCTCCTTTTCTGAACTATCCATAAGGTAGTTCTGAAAGGTGGTTTTCATTATTTGGTATTTTATATTTGCTGGGTTTCATTTTCCCTATGAATTTCTCAGTTTAAGCTGCTTGTTAGTTGCATGGCTTTTAGTTGATTTTTAACCTGACAAGACAGCCGACTGTGTCATCATAGAGAAACTGTCATTTTGTTTCTCCAAACACAATGTACTTGTATTCCCAGAGCCTGGCACTAGCCTTGAGTATAAGTATTTGTTGAATGACTACATGAATTAAACTATAGATCAGTGCTCCATGATTAAAAAAATAGGAGGGGCTAATTGGTTATGGTATTATAATTGAAGAATTAAAGTAGAAGTTAAGAATGTTGGTTTTTGTTTTTTGGGGTTTTTGTTTTGTTTTTTTAATAGAACGCTTCAAGTTATAGACCGGAGGTGATTAACTGAAGTCTCACTTTTTTCATCACATTTAATGAGTAGCTCTTAGGGACCAGATGCAAAACTAGTCATTGAAAAGTTGTCCTCTTAATTTATTCAATATTTTTGTTATAAGATAAATAATTACTTCTTTTAAGCTTATGGAGTAGATATGTAATTGCTTTTATGCATACACAAAGACCCCAAAATATGATGCAGAGTACATCCCCTCTTGCAAAGTCATATCCTAGTTTCTATTTCCTTCTCCCATCAATAGAAAAAAAATAAACAAATGGAAAAGCCAAAGGACCGTTGAGTAAATTGAAGATTATTGTAGGCCTTGGAAAAATTCAGTTTTTTTGAGAAATTTCTTGAGCTTTTTCCAGAAGATACTAGATAAATACCATGTTGGAGATATGATTGATACTGCAAAATTTTTTCAGACTTTAAAACTTTATTCCATAAACTGGCTTTTGATTTAATTAATACATTCATTACATAGACTGTTTCAAAATAAGTGTTATAATTAATTCATTATGTTGCTATTTAAAAAGAATAATTGCTCCATAACAATTTGTTATGATTTTCATTTGGTTGTTTTTTTCTCTCTATTAAATCTTTACTTTTTCTAGATTCACAATTTTATCAGTAATGCTTCTCTTAAGAATACAGTAGGTTCTCCTTTTTTACAGACAAAATTTTTATTCCTAATGACTGATGAATAGAGTAGGTAGAAGTTGCTCAAAACTTTTTTATTGATGGGTTGGAATATTATGGGTATGCCTACTTGAGAGCTTTACTTGTTAAGACTGTCAGAATAATTCAATCACTTCTACCCTTTAAGAGCTGATCTCTGACATGTTTATGAAAGCTACTTAATCTTTTAATAGATGACTAATTTTCTGAAGACAGCATTATGAAGCTTTTACCTCGATACCTGCAAAAATGATGTGAAAAGGAGCTATTCCATTTAACTCTTTAAAACTTCAGTTCTTGTTTGAAAAAGTATAATGGCAATTTTTAATTGAAAATTTAAAAATAAGAAAGCTTATCTTAATTTTTCTACCCATCTGTCTATTTGGTACTTAGGTACTCTGGATAAGGTTCCATCTCTTCATACAGATTATGTAATTGAAGTCTGTAGCTTTCCTACTTTACTTTCGAGGGACTTCAGATCTTTACTTTGAAGAATTTCAAAGGTCATCTCTTTGCAGGGATGATTTAGGTATGTTTACAAAATTTCTTTCTCATTTAGTCCTGTAGAGCTGACCATGCGCCAAAAGGGAAATTGATCTTTATTTCATACTATTTAAAATCAAGATTTTCTGAGTAAAAGAAAACAAAACAAAAAACAAAAACCAAAAAACTGTAGGAGAACTCAAATGAAGGATTGAAGGGATTCCCCTAGATAATCTGTATACTCATTTTTCCTGCTGGGGTTGGTGATATATCTTTTGGTATTGACCTCTAGTTTTTCCAATTTATTTTTTACTTTGAAAAGAACCCTTTCCCATTTGAACAGAAAGTAGATTGAGCTTGATCCTTGGGAAAAGATGATACTTAGTAGTACCATGAGGCGAATCAGTGTTCGTCCCAGTAGCGCAGTGTAGTCTTGCATTAAGTGCTCTGGGACTAATTAATCAGGAAACAACTCTAATTAAAAAGGAAACTGCTCATCAGCTGCCTGCTCAGGTTCTTTTACAGAAAGAAACTGTAGACTTCGCTACTTATTATCCAGGTTCTAGCACCATTCTTTAACTGCTTATGTCCTAGTTGAAAGGAGTGATTTGTAAGATTTCTTGCCAACTTTATTTTGCAGTGATAAACTTTGATATTTAATGGACTTCTTTTTAGATATAAATTTACATAATAGCAATAATTTTGAAGTTAAAATATTTTGGTTGATCTGCAAAATTTTTTAGCTTGTAATCTTACCATGTTTTTTAAATCCTGGAACAAACCATGCTACTTAGAAATAATCTTATTAGACAACAATTGGGTATGTATGTAGATATATATAAATATAAACATATATATATCATGTGAGATCAAAATCAACATAAATATCTAACAACTATTTGTGAATTTATCTATTTAACTCATATTGGCATTTGCAGAAGCTTAACAGTTTATTTGGTTTAACTGAAGTCTTCTTAGAGGATTACTATATAAAAGAGACTATTTTAATTTCATAAGGGTATGTGCATTATATATATATTCTATGTCTTGTTTCCCAGGCGTATTTGTATGATTATTATATCCAGCACTTCAGATACTTTTTAATTTACCAAACAGTAATTGATTATGAACTAGTAAGAACTTTATCATTCTTAATGTTGCTTTTGTTAATTTACTTCCTATCTTTTGATATTTGTTCTAATATATATACAGAGGCTTATTAGTTTCTAAAATGGACAAGTAGTTGGACAAATTAGGAAGATAACTGAAAAGTTCTGCTCAGTAGAACTGGAATTTAACTTATTCTTCCTTGTGTTCTTCCCACCCTTCCACCCTCACCTGTTGGCACATAGTAGATTCTGATTTTTATATTCTGATTCTTTATTTTTATGAAGATGATTTGAATTGTGGCTCTTTGGGGATCAGTTTATTCTGTGCTGTTTTTCAAATCAGTTATAGTTCAGGATGCTAAATCTTGTACAAATGACTGCTGACACAGCACAGTCTAATGTTTACAAACTTCATGGCATGCTTAGCCATGGCAAACATAAGTCTTGTGAATGATGTAGTAATTACTTTTTAAATGCCGATGTATTTCTGTTGAATTATATTTCTGTTGAATTAAGAAAAAGTTTGTTAACCCAGATTTGCCACTAACCTATATTATGTGATGGATCTGATGGGAGCAAGACAGTATCTTGAACAAGAACAGTATTAAAGCAGGTGCCATAGTTTTTATTCAGGTTTTAGATTTCTGGGATTCTTTTTGATTAAGGTTTCCACTGGACTTGGGGTGTGTGGATTTGCATTAATTTGCATAACTCAGTTACTGGGACGTTCACCATAAAGTATTGTAATATGTTTATTTAATACATTAATTTTGAGCATTGATTTAGGAACATTAATTTATCTTTTTGACTTATCTGTGGATTAGATTGATTACAAATAATAGTATTACAGTTAATGTAAAAATCTAAAAGTTTAAATACTCAGCCCAAGGTCAAATGAAGAGGTAGGGCGCCTGGGTGGCTCAGTCATTAAGCATCTGCCTTTGGCTCAGGTCATGATCCCGGGGTTCCGGGATCAAGCCCCACATTGGGCTCCCTGCTCAGCCGGAAGCCTCCTTCTCCCTCTCCCACTCTCCCTGCTTGTGTTTCCTCTCTCGCTGTGTCTCTCTCTCGGTCAAATAAATAAAGTCTTTAAAAAAAAAAAATGGAAGAGGTATATCAGAACTGGAAATAGAAACTAGAGTTACCTGTAATTCATTTATGATTTTTAACTCTCTTCTTAAATGTTTTCCATTGAACTTGCTTGGAGTATAAAATCATAGAGAATATTTCTTCTTTATATTGTGATAAAACTGCAAGCTTATCAAAGTTTTCATGAATAGGCAGTACCTCCAGAGACTAAAGACTAAAAGGTAACTTGCTGGCTTTCCAGAGGTGGCCTTTCCAGGGCTGAGAACACATGCACAGAACTTGTGCTTGTTATCCGGGCTGCTCGCCAGTGTTCGTACCTGCCCTCCTCACTGCACATGTGACAGTGGATAAAAGTGGTGCCTCACTCCAAACTGACATTGAACTGATCCACATTAGAAACTTGAATCATTTTCTTTTCATAGGTAGCATGATGTTTAGATTAAGTAATGTGAGAGGTATCTTCCACTGATACTGTTTTGTTTTGTTTTTGGAAGGGGGCGGTAAGCTTTTTTTTTTTTGAGGTAAACTTTTAATAACTTTTTATCATCAGGTTAAGTCATGCAGTTACAAAGTAGTTAGAAATTTCTGAAAGACCATTGCTGTTGTTATTGTTGTTGTTTTTTAAAGCTCATTCTTACATAAATAATATCTAGTACTTCATTGGGGAAACTCCTGTTCAAAAGGTCCTGGCCAAGTAAGTCCCAAACAAAACACTCAACCGAAGGTTGTTTTCAGCCCACTGTTAATGAAGCTGTGTGTAGAATACAGGCCTCTAAAAGAGGACACAAAGGGTGAGTCGGGGCTATTGGCAAGGCTCAGAGCTGCCAACTAGGCTCGAAAATGGGAACCCAAGTGGTTTTTTCTGGGGCACTTTACTTGAATTATTGCTCAGTTAGACAACACAATAGATCTTTAAAAGAGAAGAACAATTAATTAACATGGTAAGGAGGTTATTACACTCTTTAGACTGTATGTCATAATTGTGGTTAGTAAATTCCGACAGTCTTAACAAAAATAGTCTCCAGCATTTGCAAGTATGAAGATCACTTAATTTTCCATCAGGCTGTTAAGTTTTTCTGGACAATACTCGATTGTTGAGCTATAAATGATACTGTTTTATGTTATAAAAATACAAGCTTTTTTCATTTATTATGTTTATAGGCATTCACTCTTTGCACTGATATTGTTAATGGAACTCTATGTAGAATGATTTTATTACCATATAAGAGGAAAGATTCTCTTGGTGCTAAATTCTATTCAGTTTGTACCAAATTCAGTGGGGTCTTAAATCATTGACAGTTCTTTAATACAGGGGTCCTCTGGTAGCATAATAATACTTTGAGAAAATGGTTACAAATTAAATAATGACTTTGTTTTTTTTATTCTGGAGATACAGATGTTCTCTAAGAAAGCCTGTAGCAGTGAAACCTCTTTGAAAAATAAGAGAAACCCATGTTTATTGTAATAATTTTAAGGGCTCTCCAAGGATTCCAGTGTTGCTTCAGGGGCACTCCAAAGAGTCTTTAAGGAGGGCTTAGTCCAGTAAAAATAGGGCAGCAGATCTAAATGCCAACATTATATCACTTTGATTCTGTTGGAGTATAAACTTAGAATATAATCTCAAGTGCCAATTCCATACCTCTCTGCAAGTCTTGATTTAATCATCAATGCAGAGTCAGTACCCGATCATTTGTTCTTGGTTTGTTTACCTTCAGGTTTAATTTCACTATTGACTTTTTTTTGGGTCAGAAACGTTATCTAGGACAGACCTCAGAACTTAATGTGTATTCAGAACACCTGCGAATCTTGTTAAAATGTAGATTCTGATTCAGTAGGTCTGGGATGGGGCTTGCAATTTCTCATTTCTAACAACCTGTCTGTGAATGCCAATACCTCTAGTAATCTATGAAACAATTTGAGTAGCAAGGGTCTAGGTCTTAGGCCTTAAACTCTAAAATGTTTCTGAAATAGTTTTTTTTTTTAATGATTATTAGCTCAATAAATGCATGTAATTATTTCTGGCTTATTTTAGTTAAGAAAGAAATAGCTAAAAAGTCACAATGTAATTTAATACTTAGTATAAAATAGTTTTAAATTTTTTTTACAATCATTGGTAAACATTTACTACAATAAAGAGATCATAACTGAACACTATTACTGTTATGGACTTATAAGACAATGTAGTGGATTTGTTTGTATTAAAGGGAGGGAGGGAGAGAGAGAGAGAGTGCAGGGGTGGAGGGCAGAGGGGGAGAGAGAGAGAGAATCTTAAGTTGGCACCACTCGCAACACGGGGCTCGATCTCACAGCCCTGAGATCATGACCTGAGTGAAATCAAGAGTCGGATGCTTAACTGATGGGGCCACCCCTGTGCCCCAAGACAATATAGTTTAATTTTTGTGTATGGTGTGAGAAAGTGGTACAGTTTCATTCTTCTGCATGTGGCTGCCCAATTTTCCCAGTACCATTTGTTGAGGAGACTGTCTTTTTTTCCATTGGATATTCTTTCCTGCTTTGCTGAGATTAGTTGACCGTAGAGTTGAGAGTCCATTTCTGGGTTCTCTATTCTGTTCCATTGATCTCTGTGTCTGTTTTTGTGCCAGTCCCATACTGTCTTGATGCTTATAGCTTTGTAATATAGCTTAAAGTCTGGAATTGCGATGCCACCAGCTTTGGTTTTCTTTTTCAACATTCCTTTGGCTATTTGAAGTCTTTTCTGGTTCCATACAAATTTTAGGATTGTTTGTTCCAGCTCTGTGAACAATTCTGATGGTACTTTGATAGGGATTGTGACAATATGGTTTAAAAACTAAAATAGTTATGGGGCACCTGGGTGGCTCAGTCATTTAAGTGCCCGACTCTTGATTTTGGCTCAGGTCCGTGATCTCAAGGGTGTGAGATGGAGCACCTGCCTTGATCTCTGTGTTGGCCATGGTGCCTGCTTAAGATTCTCTCTTCCATTTTCCTCTGCCCCGCCACCTGCCTCTGTCCCACCCCATGTGCATGCATGCATGTGTGCATGTGAGTGCTTTCTCTCTCTAAAAAAAATAAAGTATACATTTAAAATAAAACTAAAATAGTTATAGTTTCTTATCAAAAGAATACTGTGTAAATATAAAACGAGAATCATGACAGTGGATTACATACAGTTGCCTTATAAGTTTTAAGTTCTTCTTAATTTATGCTTTATATAACATATAAATCACCTGATACTTGGCTTTTACTTGATGGAAAAGAAGGAAGGAAAGTCAGAGAATCAAAGAAGTAGATATTTTTCTGAACAGTTTTTCCCTCCTGAGTTTTGGCTGTCTACTTTCATTTTTGATTCAGGCTTTTTCTTTCATTCTCAAAATGTATGGAACCTTTTAGGTTTTCCATTTGAGCCCGAAGAATAAGAATTAAATTTTATTTCCATTAATCTTCATTCCCATACTACTTGACCCATCACATTTAAAACCTTAATACATTTTATTTCCCAGGAAGACAAGTCCTATTCCCCATTCCTTCTGTCGGGTTTTATTGAGAGAAGAGTTCTTTAGTGAAAGCCAACCACATTAATTTAAAATATTCTATCATGGATATAGTAGCTTAACATGGAATTTAAGGTTACTGGAGGGCTATTTTTTTTTTTTTTCTTTTTGGAAATGGGTAAAGATGTAGCCAGAAATATATTGTGACAAATAGTCCTGTAGGAACCCTGCCCAGTGCCTTTGCTGTGGTAAGGAAATGACATATACTAAATGCCTCAACCGAAAGAGCCACTTTATTTGTATTCCTTTTTAGAAATCACTCCCAGGAAGAAAATGAGTTTAGATGTTATTCATGACATATTTGACCACTGACAGAGACATAATTATATGAATCTTGACCATACTATATATTATTATTAATCTAGATTGTTGACTTAGAGAACATTAGGTCAAATGTTACTAATTTATAAGAGTATTTTATTTTATTTTATTTATTTATTTTTTGTGAGAGTGCTTTTTAAATGGCACTCGTCCTTCAGGTCATGTTTAGTATTATTCTAAATGCTCAATAGGATTTATAAACCGGCTTAATTTTTATTTCTAATATGCCTTTCATCTCTCCCTTTTATGCTACTTAGTTGTATTTGAATATCCAATGTAGATTCAGGTTTTGTTGGGCCTGAAGCATAATTTTGGGGTGGGAGAGTTCCTTAAGGAAAGAACCTTTTTTTTTTTTTGCAAATTTTGCAAAAGCATATAATGAAGTGAACATATTTCTAGGGACTTTTCCAGGACAGAATGAAGTTTAAGCTTGGCTTTATTTTCTCCTAGTATCACAAACTGAGAAAATACTTTGTACTTTTTTCCTGTTCAAGTCTAGTATAGTTGGAAAGAGCATCAGTTTTATGTTACAGCTGGGATTCAAACATGGGCATTCTCCATCTTCTTTGCCATTACTTGAGTCCAATCACATGTTTTTCCAATGTGACAACAATAGCTTCCTAAATGGTCTTCCCACTTCAATTTTTTCACCTCCTCACCCCCTTTACTCCAGCCTGTTCTCCACATTGCAGCCAGAGGACTCTTTTAAAAAAACTTTTCAGTGAATATTTAGGAAAATCCAGATATTTATCACTATTTTTTCATGCTCTTCATTTATTCCTGAAGATTCAGGTTTTTCTTTGGTATCATTTCTCTTGAGCCTGAAGTAATTTCTCTAGCATTCCATATGGTACAGGTCTGTTGATAACATAGCTTTCCTTTATCTGAAAATGTCTTTATTTTGCCTGTATTCTTGAAGGGTATTTTCCCTGGATATACACTATTGGGTTGATGATTTTTTCTTTCAGTATTTTGAAAATGTTCCTTTGGTTTCTCTCATTCTTGATGAAAGCACATAGTCACTTTGGAGTCTGTTTCATTGGCATGTGACCTGTGCAGTTGCATAGGGCTCCACACTTACAGAGGCTGTGTGCTTGGTTAAATTTTCTCTTGTATTTGTCTTGAAATTCTTAACAGTTTTGAACAATGGGCCCTGTGTTTTCATTTTGCCCTGATACTCAAAAATTATATAGCTGGTCCTGTATCATTTGAATCATTGCTCTCCAGTATGTAATATGTTGTTTTTCTCTGGCTGCTTTCAAGATTTTCTTTTTCACTTTGATTTTTATAGTTTGATTACGATATGCCTAAGCACGGTTTTCTTCATGTTAGTCCTCTTTGGGACCACAGACTTTCTAAAATCTGTGAATTTATGTCTTTCACCAACTTTGGAAAGATTTGGGGCATTATTTCTTCAAATATGTCTTACTCCCCAGTTCTCTTCTACTACTAGGATTTTGTGTGTTGACATTGTCCCCTCAGATCTCTGGGGCTCTCTCTTTTTTTGTTCAGCTGTTTTTCTTTCCTCTGTAAATAGGATAATTTTTGTTGATCTTTCTTCAAGTTCAATTAGTCTTTCTTTTTTTCATCTCTATTCTAAGTCTGTCCAGTGAATTTTAATGTTATGTTTGCATTCTAAAATATTCCTTTGGATCTTTTTTATATTTTCATTTTCTCTCCTGAAATTTATTCTACTTTTACTCAGTGCAAATATAGTTTTCTTTACTTCACTGAGCATAGACTTCATAGCTGCTTCAGAGTCTGTGTCTGACAGTTTCAAATTTGGATCATCTAAAGGTTGGCTTCTGTTGATTGTCTTTTCCCTTGTAAATGTGTTACAGTTTCCTGGTACTTGTTTGTCATATAATTTTGGAGTTCTGTCCTGGAAATTGTGAATATTATGAGAGTATTGACTTTTTGTTTAGCAAGCGCCTAACTTGATTTTATTCAGATTTGAAGCCCTGCCTTGCCTTGGTGACTAGGAACCCCGTTCTTGGTTGAGTCCATTCAGTTTGAACGTACCAGCTTGTAGTCTGTCACATGTATGCTTGGGTCAGAGGTTACCCAGACACTTGTGAGATATTATACACGGAATTTAGGGTTCTCAATCTCTGGCTCTTTCTTTTCCATTATTTCCTTCTTTACTCTGTGGCAACTGTGATTATGCTGGGCCCTGACCCCGCCTTCTCAGTCAGGAAAGACAGTACACTTTCTATTGGAACGTCAGCCACCTTGAATTACATTGTGACGGTGGCCTGCCCTCAGGTCAAAGCTGCAAAAAAATGCATACTTACCTCAGATACTCCCGTTCTGCAAGTTTGGATTACCTTTTCAAAATGTCCTGCTTTTTTCCTCTCTTCAGAGCTCTCAGTGAGTTGTTTCTTTGTATTTAGCCTAGAGCTTATAGCTGGTCTGTTAGGGCTTATGCTGTCTTACTAGAAGCATAGCTTTTTATGTGTGTCAGCTTTTAGTACTTTTGAAGGGAAGCAAGAGTGATTTGTATAAAGGCTTTGTATCATACTGCTCTGAGAATGTTGAAATTTGATAATGCTGTTAGTGGTGTATAATAAAATAGCTAATCCTTTTGAATATTTATTATTGATTGTGTGAACTCATTTTTAAGTATTGCTGTTTATAGTTATTTAAGTGCTATTATTGAAGCATAAAGATTTTAAATAACTTGCCTAAAGTTATAGTAAACAAGAGAGTTATCTGGTTTAAGAGCACATACTTTGGATTACCTTTCATAAGAAAAAGAGAGCTCTCTGTGATTTCTTCCAGTTTGGAGACTTACTGTAAGTGTAACAAACTAGAATATCTTCTCTGCCCATTGGGTGAAAATTATCTTGTGTCTAGGTTTCCTGTACCTGATTAATAAGGATCATCAAGATTTAAGTAACTTTTTAAACATTTGAACAACTTCCCAAAATTTTAAAAATAGAAAATAGAATTCGTAATAATAAGAACAGTCATTTATATTTCATAACTGACTTAGTCCATTTGGGCTGTTGTAACAAAATACCATAAAGGGGGTGGCTTACAAACAATAAAAATTTATTTCTTACAGTTCTGGAGGCTGGGAAGTCCAGGGTCATGGCATAAGCAGATTCAGTGTCTGGTGAGGGCCTACTTCCTGGTTTGTAAAGGATGCCTTCTTGGTTTGTCCTCACATTGTGGAAGAGGCAAGACAGCGTTTCTGGACCACATCTGTAAGGGCTCTGATCAATTCTCAGAGGCTCCACTTCCTAATGCTATCACCTTGGGGGCTAGAATTTCCACATAGGAATTTTGGTAAGACGCAAACATTCAGTTTATAGAAATAGCCCTTCTTAGTTATAAAATTTTCTTATATACTTTCTTTTTTTAAAAAAGATTTTATTTATTTATTTATTTATTTGAGAAAGAGTAAGTGAGAGAGAGAGCACAAGCCAGGGGGGAGGCTGAGCAAGGAGCCCGATGTGGGGCTCGATCCCAGTACCCTGGGATCGGGACCTGAGCTGAAGGCAGATGCTGAACTTACTGAGCCACCCAGGCACCCCAAATTTTCTTACATACTTTCTGATTTTATCCTCATGAAAGCCTTTTATAATACCAAGGCCAGGGATAATCCCCCACCCCTTTATTGATGTGGAAATAGAAGTCCAAGAGAAGTTCCAGGAAATCGTCTTATATAGTCCAGGTATCCATTCTTTTTTGAAATTTTATTGGTAAAAATAGTGACATTTTTAGCATACTTTATAATTTTTTTTTCCCAAATGTTTCATAAATATTTTCTTATTTGATGTTCTAACTTACCATCTGGGATAAACAAGACAATGGTGTGTGACTCTTTTTCTAGATGAGAAATCAAAAAGTATAAGAATTTATTTCTATGGGATACATAAATGGTAATTATAACATATGAAGCTGTATCTAGACCTCTGAAACGAAGTTCTGTGTTCATTCTTCTGTACCAAAATACCTTATTTTGCTTACAGGTAACTATGACAATATAGAATATAAACATATCTCCCCAACATTTTTCTGTAGTATCTTTAAACTGCATCTCTGACATTGTAGGAAGCACTTAACACTTTATTGAATCAACAGATAATGAACAAAAATAATCCTTTTGGTAATATCTCCCCATGTCTTTTGGACTTTTTTATTCTCTTCTGGAAAATGTACTGTGAGTAAAACTGCCTTTTTCTGTCTCAAAATGAACTGAATAATATTTCCAAAGTGTCTTGTATCTGTATTTTGATTTATGAATCAGCTAATACAAAAACTTAAAAGACTCCTGGGCCAAAGGGACTACTTAAAATGCTAAATAATTTGCTTTTGGATGAAAATGCATTAGAAATATTTATATTCGATAATTTTTCTACGTAATCCTCTTAGAGGTCTTTTGAAGATTTCTTTTGTTTGTTTGCTTCCTTCTTTCCCTCCACACTCCTTTCTTCCCTCCTGCCCTCCCTTCCTCTAGTATAGAGTACTGTTCTGTAAAAGTCGTATCCTATCTTGTGCCGAGCCTTTGAATCCAATTTTGGAACAACTTCTCTAGGTAATTTAAGTACAGAAGGTAGACTGAGTGTTCACTTTACTTTTGATTTGTATATGACATCTGTTTGAAACTAAACTTTCTCTCTTTTCAGAACCAGAAAAAATATATATTTATTTTGGGATATGTAGGCCGAAGGCAAATGATCTGAGATGTAAGCACCCTTGTTCCTAAAGGAAAAGTCATTTCAGTTTTTAAGAAAAGATGTATTTGACCAAAACCAAAGGACTTCAAAAAGAAAGCATAGTATACAGTAGGCTATCAAGAAAAAATTTACTGAATGATGAATGAAGGAAATGTGTGTCTATGTTTTTATGGCCTACCTAGAATATAGGATATATCTTTTCTTCTGACCCACTATCAAAGAGGGGATGTAAAATTGCTGTGTTCAGTAGTGTTGGCCTAGAACAAGAGGTACTTACGGCATGAAAAGAATAACCTTTACGTGCCTTACCCTCATGCCCTTAGGATTACTAGAGATAATGGCTCATAGTGTAGCTTCTGCTGCTTTTCCATTCTCAGCCTGGCATTTAAAATTAGTAAAATGCAGATCTAACCTTCATTTCTTGCCTCGAGTCCATGAATTTCTGCATTTCTTTAGTTACTGCTTTTTGATAATGATAAAAAATACACATTATATTAATTTTTAGAAATGTTTTATCATGTACTTCTCAGACTTTATGGCATCTCAGCCATATTTTAAATAAACAATAGCCGTATTTTTATAAAGATATTTATTTATTTATTGACAGAGAGAGAGACAAAGAGATAGAGGGAACACAAGCAGGGGGAGTGGAAGAAGGAGAAGCAGGCTTTCCGCTGAGCAGGGAGCTAGACGCTGCGGTGCTCAGGGCTGGATTCCAGGACTCTGGGATCATGACCTGAGCCAAAGGCAGCTGCTTAACGACTGAGGGGTGCAATACCCATATTTTAAGTCAAAATTGGGCAGTGGTGCTTTGCTTCCTATAAAGGAAACAAAAAGGTGCTGAGTAACTTAAACTGCATTCAGTGCAGTCATCTCCTTGAGATCACGCTTTCTGAAGTGTCTTATTGCTGCTGTGGAATAAAAACATGAATAAATTTCAGCCTTTAAGGCATCTTATTGACTTGTATATAGCCCACCTTTATGTTCCAGTTGTGCTCATGATTAACACTTTATTGGCATTATATTGTTACAAAATTGTATACCATTGGAATGCAAGTTTTTGTGGAATTAGAATAAGCCAGTATTTAGGGGAAAAAATGGTTAAATTGTCCTTGTTGGTCAGTGCAAGCAAATAATAGAGAACTTTCTACTTTTCTTGTTGTTGCTGCTGCTATTTTAGTTGGTAAGAAGCATTGTTAACACACTGAATATTATTTGAGATGTGTAGGTCATCAGCCACAGCATTGAGAATCTTTTTGTCATGCTGAGTTTTTTCATTAGAATTTGTTATGGCGTTTGCTGTAAATAGGATCTGACCAGTATAACCAACAGATACTGTAGTATGTTATTTTTTTTTATCAGTAGTTTTTTGTTATGTCTACGGTCTTTGTGTCCCAACACACATTAATAATGTTGTTAATAGGCACCCTTGTGAATGTAAAAATCTCAGGACTCTCAACAACTTTTAAAAAGCATCAAGTGTTGCTGTTGCATGCCTCATTTGGTAAGCATCACATTTTATAAGTGAGACCAGATTAGGCCTTTGGGACTTTCTGTCATCCAATAAATAGGGGACTAGAACTTTCTTCTCTGATTTCTAGTAGCATTTGGCTGAGCCGTGAAGAATATTTCCAATAATTGTATTCAGAATTCCCCACCAGCTTAGATTCTTTTTTTTTTTTTTTTTTAAGATTTTATTTATTTATTTGACAGAGAGACAGCCAGCGAGAGGCGGAACACAAGCAGGGGGAGTGGGAGAGGAAGAAGCAGGCTCATAGCAGAGGAGCCTGATGTGGGGCTCGATCCCATGACGCTGGGATCACGCCCTGAGCCGAAGGCAGACGCTTAACCGCTGTGCCACCCAGGCGCCCCCCCACCAGCTTAGATTCTTATGAAAATCCCCCAAAATATAAGGAGCAAACTAAACATAATATTTTTTATTCTAGTAGATTAAAAACTGAATAATAAAAACAAAACAAAAACAAACACCTCGGTCTGATTATTCTGTTTGTCTTTTATTAATGGTGGAGTTTAGACCAGTGTTTTCCACAAATATAGTACATCCTCATTTTACTCTGTAATTGACATTTTCTTTTGATTCTTTTCATATTGGTTTAACTCATTTATGCAAAGTTAAAATTTACAAATATAGTGACATTCCAGCAATATTGGATAAATGGGTTTTTTGAAAATTTCTAGAACTTCTTTAATACCCATTTTGTGCACAGACAAAAACCCTAATTGTAATAGTGCCAGGCATCTAGTTTATTAGGAAGCTCAAAGGATTAGAGTTATATTTATAATAAATTTCATCTACTTAGAGGGAAAAATCTTTATTGGTAAAGTAACATTTATTACTGAAATTTATTGATTGGCAGAATTTTACTGTATGTTACAATCAATTAGCCATCATTATTCTCATGAGGTTCTGTTAAAAATACTTCCTATTTAATACCTTTGCTCTTGAACAACACCAATAATTTCTTTTCCCTTGGGGCATACAGCTGTTTCCAGCCTACTCAGAGCCATGTCAGGGCATAAAATCATCTTGACAGAAAGCTTTAAATTATAAATAGTCCTATAATGACATTCAGCTTGGGCGGTACATTTATAAAAGGAGTTATTAAGGAAAATGTCATTCCAACCCATTACTATAACTGGAATCCTTCACATTTCTGCAGTCATCTTTTGATGTCCAGATAATATTTGTATATGCAAGCATTTAAACAGGGCTATTGAGTATTGCAAGTATAAAGACAGACTAGGGATATTGGATAAATTGTTTTCTAAAATGTTCTAAAACTTTTCTATCACAAGTACATCTTCATATGTACCTTCTCCCTGAGAAGGCTGTGGAGGGCCTGGAGTTATTAAGACTCCAAGATCTTAATATTATTCAAAAGGCATAGCACTTGAAATATTTCCTATATGATAAGAGAAAAGAAAAGAATTAGAGGTTGATTTATCTCATTGTTACCTTATAAGCAACTTCAGAATATTGGATATTGAACAGAATTCTGTGAACACTTTTTTCTTAGAGTAAATGTTGATTATAAAGTATTTGGTGTTAGTGTTCTGAGTTTTAAATACCCAATTAATTCTAGCTTCTTACTGACATATTTAAATCCTATGAGAATCTACTTTTAACCCAAGGTGTATTTTTTCTTTGAACAAAATTACAGTTTCTCAGAAAAGCTTAACTTTTAAATAACTGTATCTCTCTAACTCATCTTTCTTTTTTATACTGCTGTGTACCAGTTTATTTCAGCTCCTGAAAGCAGGGGTAGGTGAGAGAGTGAATGGGGAAAACAGAGGATGGTAACATTTGTAATATGAGTCCATGTTGCAGAGCACACTTACCAAGCTTTAGCCTGTGTTGTGGTCACACCAGAAGCATTTAGACTATTGCTGGGTTGAAGCTGGCATTATGGAGATGTCAGTGTTAGATTAACAGGCACACTGAATCTCTGTGAATGTGTGTATGTCTGTATGTATATATGTGTGTGAGTGTTCATTTTTCAAGTCCTATCCCCCAATTCAGGAGTTTGTAAACACTATTGCATGGTGCTGCCTAGTGGGCCCCCAAATTGACCAGACTGATTGCTGATTCCCACTTCAGTCTTCTAATTCAAGTTTTTAATCACATTTTCTTCTTTGATCTCAAATCCTTTTCAATAGAGACATTTTCTTACCAGGCTTCTGCCAGTTTAGCAACATTTATTCCTCTTGTAGGCATGTCTTGAAAACAGCATAATAGGTTTGTTCTTTCCTTTCTCAATTTCTGTCTCTTAAAAGTGATTTCTGTCAAAGGCTCAGTGTTCTGAGTTGTTCCCTATGCTACCTAATCACTTTAGCCACTTAGCTTTGAAACTGCCTGGCGAAAAATAAAGTTGTACTGGCAGATGTAGGTCAATTCGTTTGAGTTCTCATTTTCCTTATTCCCTCATAACATGACCCAAGGATGATGAGAAAGTATAATATTTTTAACTTTTCTCTGAAAAGCTTTATATTCTGGGTGAATTTAAGCCACCCTAATTTCTTTATTTTAAGAGAATGCTGCTCTTTATTTTAGATTAGGTTCTAGCTTTATGAAATAACCTTTTGTGTTGATATTTAGCAGGAGAGGAACACAAATCAGTCAATTTGATTTATTTAGCATATATCGTTACCTTCTGTCTTGTGTCAGGGACTGTGCACACCACTGAGGATAACAGTAATGACAGATATTTTCAGAGGAGCTCACAACATAGTAAGGAAGATGGTTAAATTCACTCAAACCTTTGTTGGTTGGTGAATTAAATTGCTAAGTAAATTATTTTAGGCCCCTGCAACAGACACTTAATCTTGTCGTTAATACGTTTCTGGTCTCAGGGTTAGAAGGTTTTCATTTCATTCATTTCTGTTGATTTTACTTCTTCCATCATATTTTTAATGTGATTTGGAGTAAGTCATGCAATATGTTTATAATGTCAGTAATATCTGCTTATGAAGCATTATGAGATCTTTGGGGAGAAAGTGCTGGCTCAACAGAAATGTTATCCTTTCAACAAACATGTACTGAATATCTATGATTGAAGCATTGTGTGTTAGGCTCCATGAGCAATACAAAGATAAATGAGACAATTGTCTCGGTCTAGGAGCTGACAGTGCAATGTACAGAGTGGTGATAGGGTATGGGGGAAGTTTGTGGAGGAAAGGGTAATAATCAAGACATTTCTTAGTGCTTTCATGTAAAAGCAAATGTATGTTTAAATGAGCATCTTATGGTAATTATATTCTCTCTTGTAACTCTTTTTCCATCTGTTCATATGATTTGTAATTGGACATTTTCAGTAAGCTTCGTGGGCACTTTAGAGTCAAAAATTGTTAGTTTCTTATCAACCTAGTTAAATAGTTTTCTTTAGCTTTGCCCCTTTTTCACTTGTATTGCCAGAGTACTTAATCATCATTATTAAAGGATGTCTTTTGAATATCAACTATATGTGTCAGGGTTTTCAACATTGAATAATAGACCACACAATTTCATGGTGAAGAAACATCCTTAACAATCCCCTTCCACCAGTATGGACTGTAAATATTATTTTGTTACCTAAATGTGTGGTGATGTGAAATTGAATATAAGCTCTATATACTTTTAGTTCTCGTGATCATAATGTTATAGAAGCAATAAAAATTATGCTATTAATACCAATACTGTATGGTATTAATTTAATGCTATGGTTTAGGTTATTTTCCTGAAACTAAATTGCTGCTCACAGTGTGAATGTGATCCTGATAGCTACGATATGGTTTTTTTCTGAGCTCGGCATGCTTATGGGGCCATGTGCTTTCAGATGACTCAGTTTTCCCAGCAGGCTTTTGCAATCCACTTGGAGAACTTATTTGTATCGGTGTGGTGTTAGGTCATGTGACCTTCATTTGGTGTGTTATTTACATATTAAACCTCCTTATGTACTATTTTCTTAGCCTGCAACAAATTAAGAACTAGCTGGCTCCAGCACAATGGTAAATGCTTCAATAAATCTTGGCACCAATATTGTATAACAATACTTTGCTATGAGATAGCGTTCAGTTTATCAGAGTCTACTTCTGGTAAAACTTTTAGATTATGGTGGAAATAAAACTGAAAATTAAAAAATATTACAGAGTATTCATGGACCACTAAAGATATACTCTTGAAGATTCCTTGGACCCCAGTTTGAGAAATATTACAAAATGTATGATATATGCAGACACATAGACACTATATATATGTGGCATAAACCGAAATTAATCATGCAGGCATTACATGGATACAGATTACTACAGTGTTAAATATAATGACCAAATCAACTATTGGATAATTTACTTTTATTTTGGAGGTACAGTCTAAGCACTCAGTACAACTATGTAAAATTACATTCTTTTTTTCTGTTTTTGAGTGCTTGTATTCCTTTTTTGGTAAAAATTAGGAAAAATAAGATTTTGTTGGATGATACTGATAAGCACAGATTAAGAATAAAATAAGGCATTTAGATTATTTATCTAAAGGACAATACCAGTTATTCATTTTACTAAAAGGCAACAGAATTATAACGGGTTCAGGATCAAACTAGTAATGATTATCACTAGTCATCTTCTTTATTGGGTAAGGCAGGTAAGGGAAGAGTTTGTGGTTTTGTAAGCATCCTTTTTCTGCAGAGGTATCAGACTCTACCATATATACCACGGGAGGCTTTCCACACAACAGGCACTGCAGCTCTCCCTGTGTGTATTGAAGGGAAATAAGGCCCACTTTCCCACTGAGCCCAGTCTGAGCTTCTCAAGGTGTCTTTACTAGCTCACAAGATAGACCACAGCTACTTTAAAAATAAGCCAATTATTTTTAGGGGGGAAGTATACTAAAAAAGAGTACAAATAAAGCAGAGAAACATATATAGGGGTCTGTTCCCAGTCAGTTCTGTTCAGTGCATAAATACTGGAGAAACGTGCTATGTTAACACGATTTGTTACTACGTTTGTCACCCGAATCTTGGTCATTAGTTGTTAGAAAGGAACAAATGAAACTACGGAAGTGAAGACTTAACCTAGATTTTCTAGTGCAAAGCATGTAAATCTAAAATTTTAATTTCTTCATCTGGCTATCTCTGGGAAAAGAATCAATTTATGTTATTCCTGGTTTAAATCCTTAAAGACCTTACCACTGCTTATAGAACCTTCATGAATTTTCTCCTCATAATCTTATTATATCCCTTCATTGCACTTCACATTCCAGTGATGTTAACCTATTTTAGTTCATTCTCTACCAGACTGTGACTTCTACAAGAAAAGTTCCCAGAACTTCACACCATACATAGCATGCAATAGACCTTCAGTAAAATAATAATCTAATTGAACTCTAATTGGATGAATCTGGGCAAAGCACTTAGTGAGTAGATCTTTTCGACCTTTAGTGTATTCTGGAGCAGAACAGTGAAGATTAGAGATAAGAAATGTTAGCAGACCAGAAAATCCAGATTTTGCACGAACTCTGAATAGTTCAGTTTGATTCAATGTGCATTTATTGAGTAACCAGCATTTCCTGCTACTCGTGAAGTTTGGTAACTTGTATGGTTATCAAAGAGATGTTGATTATGTATAGAATGATGAGGGATTTGAGGAATATAAAAAATTTTTCAACTGTTAGGCTGAAGTTTTGTTTTTTTGTTTTTCAATTTGGACTTTAGAGATAATTGGTAAAGACAAGAGCATGAGTATTTCAAGTTTTCTTTTGAGAACTGAGTCATAGATGTTGCATTTCAAGCCAAGTAAAGGTTTGATTATTTTACACTTCATGGCTTTTTAAAATTCTAGTTGCTATAACAACTTTGATATTTCTTTATTATTTTTAGCACTTCAGTTGCCATAACAATAAGATATCTTAAAAAATAGCAATTTTCTTTTATAAGGGAAAAATCTCTTTCAATTAAAAAATGAATTTGAATTAACACTTCTTTCCTATAATGTGAACCCACTATTTAAAATGTAATTGTGCTATTCTGTTTTTATATAATTTTGACAGAGCTTTGCAGGAGATGTTTTAACGTTCAACTTAAAGGAAGGTGGCTATATTGAACCCTCTCTGTGACATACTATTAATATTTGATGGGATTTCATTGATATAAAAATCTTATTAATTTAATTTCCAAATTTGTTTCATGAAGTAAAAGAAGAACATGATTAATGGATAGCTCTTACATGGAAGATGTAAGAAAGCTTGGAATTTCCTTTTCTCTTGTGTTATTTTTAAGTGCATTTATCATGTCTGTTGCCATACTCAATTACCACTTCACTTATCCAGAAATAACTGACAATGAAGGCCTGAGCTATGGCATTTTATTCATAGAATAGTACTTGTGTGTTTACTCTTTGAGAAAAATTCTTGTAAGCTTAATTTCTGATTAAGAACATTAAGGATAGCAAATTAGAAAAGGAAGGAGGAGTACTGCTATATTTGCTATGCAAATAGAGTCAGAAAATATGGGAGCTCCGTTCTTTTCTAGGTGCCTGGTTACTTGTGGAAATTAAACAAATCTGTCTAGTTCTTTCTCTATATAAAACCTGTGTATCTATACCTGTATATACATGTAAATGTAATCTAGTAGCTACAAAGGTATGATTGTATCATAAGACTGTGTTCTCATTGATGCTAATAGTGATGATCCCAGCCTACCAGGCAAAATTTACTTATGTTCAGAATTCTCAGTTTAAGAAGGCAGAGGAGTGGATCATATACATCCTATAAAGATTTAAATGTAAAATTTCATAGAATGAAGCAGAATTTTAAAAATTTAAGAGAAATCCTCATTATCTGAGAATTGCAGCATCCGTGAAATTGAGGTTTTTACGGACTAAACCTTAGTCATTTTTACATTACTGTGTTGCTGATCATATAAATTTCCTAAGATGCATGGTCAGGCGCAGATAATGTGTTTAAGAATGTACTTTTTAAAAGGAGTTTGGGGGGAGATGGCAATTCAGTAGAAAAGTGGAAGAGTTGTTATTAACTTCCTAATCTCAACAGGTTACTTGTGGGTGTAGTTTCAAGGAGAAATGATTCAACAAAAAGTCTATTGATAATGAAGAATATGCTTACCTTTACTATATGAGCTTTGCATGAACAGCTCTGTGCTTTTTATGGTTCATCTTTAATTTCTGGTTTTCATAACCAACTTTCAAAGGTAGGAGTTATGTCCATTTTACAGATGGAAGCTGAGACACGTGGGAAGAATGACACACCCACAGCATTACAGTTAATGAGAGCTGCAGACAGTGTGCCTCCCCCCCACCAAATCTGGCTTATGCTAGAGCCTGTGCACTTTTCTTCAAGTCATAGTCTTATCCTGTTTTCAAATGTAATAAATATTTGTTAAAAGTAATAGCCTAACTTAGGGAAAATGTAAAGAAAGAGTGTACTGTGCATGGTTTTATTTATTGCTTTGCATACTATTTGACCTATTAATTTGATTTTAATTATATATATTATTTGAGGGTTTCCCCCACTAAGAATTAAACATACATGTAAATTAGTATTTTCGTTCTCTGTTTTCTGTTGTGACTGATTAAAGATAATGAAATTTCTCAAAAGGTTTGCTTTCTTGGCCCTTTGTCTTAGATCCCAGCTAGCTAGGGCAGTCTCAGAGTGTTGTATAACTGGCATTTAATAAGAAGTCTTTTCTCACCCAGTGTCTCACTTTCATCTGGGCTGTTGTATCTGTGAGTACAAACACTGAACCATGAGTCAGGTATACTGATGGAGAGAGTGTGAAAGTAGACATAGGATAGATATACTTATTCTGTCCCTTGGGTTCTGTTCTTTTAGAGATTACAGTAACCCTCATTTTTGATGGGACATTGCTCTGGAGGATTCTGGTATTTTTCTTTTTTAACATCAGTATATATGATTTCCTGGCAACACCTTAAAATTTGCTCATGTAGTTCAGGGCTCTAATTTGGTGGTTTTACAAAAAAAATGGAGCACTTAAAGCATGCAAGTGCAGTCATAGCTTTATCATTCTTTGTGGCCAGATTTTACATATAAGTGAAATGCACAGATCTTAAATGTCACATTTTGATGAGTTTTGATACATATGCATACATGTTACCCACAGATATCAAAATACACAATGTTTCCATCATCCCTAAAAGTTTCCTAGTACCTCTTGCTGGTCAAGACACGCACACACACATCCACATCCACACCCCACATGAGGGAACTATGTTCTGATTTCTTTCATCAGAAATTCGTTTCACCTATTCCAGAATCGTATGGACATACCACAATTTGCTTATCTGTTTCCCTGGTGATAGATATATGGGTTGTTTTCAGTTTTTGGCTATTAAAAGTAAAGCTGCTATGTACATTTTTATAGAAGTTTTTATGGATACATGTTTTCATTTTGATTGGTTGGAACTGTGAGTAGATTTGTTTAATGTTATAAGAAACTCCTGTTTCAAAGTTTTAAAAGTTGGGCCGTTTTCAAGGACATGGAGAAAAAGGAACCCTCTTGCACTGTTGGTGGGAAAGCAAACTGGCGCAGTCACTGTGGAAAACAGTATGGAGGTTCCTCAAGAAGTTAAAAATAGAACTACCTTATCTTCCAGCAATAGCATTACTGGGTATTTACCCAAAGAATGCAAACACACTAATTCAAAGGAATACATGCACTCTTAGGTTTATAGCAGCATTGTTTATAATAACCAAATTATGGAAGCAGCCCCATTGTCTATTGATCAATCAATGGATAAAGAAGAGGTGATGTATATTTTTTACATATATATATATATTCAGCAATAAAAAAGAATGAAATCTCACCATTTGCAGCAACATGGATGAAGCTAGAGAGTATAATGCAAAGCAAAACAAGTCAGTCAGAGAAAGACAAATACCATGTGATTTCACTTATGTGTGGAATTTAGGAAACAAGGAAAGGCAAAAGGAGACAAACCAAGAAACAGACTCTTAATTATAGAGAACAAACTGATGGTTACCAGAAGGGAAGGAGGTGGGGGGATGGGTGAAATAGGTGATGGGGATTACGGAGCGCACTTGTCATGAGCACCAGGTGATGTATGGAATTGTTGAATCACTATATTGTACACCTGAAACTAATAGAACAGTGAAAAAAATAATATATGAAAAAAGTTGGGCCATTTTACACTACCACTAGCAGTTTTGTAAGAGTTTGAATTGTTGTGCATTCTATTTTTTTTAATAATTTTTATTTTGTTATATTAGTCAACATACAGTACATCCCCAGTTTTTGATGCAATGTTCCATGATTCATTATTTGCATATAACACCCAGTGCACTATGCAATATGTGCCCTCCTTAATACCCATCACCGGCCTAACCCAATCCCCCACCTCCCTCCCCTCTGAAGCCCTCAGTTTGTTTCCCAGAGTCCACAGTCTCTCATGGTTCATTCCCCCTTCTGTTTACCCCCCCCCTTCATTCTTACCTTCCTTCTCCTACTGATCTTCCTGCTATTTCTTATGTTCCATAAATGAGTGAAACCATGATAATTGTCTTTCTCTGTTTGACTTATTTCACTTAGCATAATCTCCTCCAGTCCCGTCCATGTTGCTGCAAATGTTGTGAATTGTTGTGCATTCTTACCAATGTTTAGTATTCGCAGTGTTTCAATTTTAGCCATTCTCGTGGGCATATAGTTATATCCCATTGTTATTTTACTTTGCCTTTTCTTGATGACCATTGATGCTGAGCACTTTTTCATTTTCTTGATGGCCATTTGTATATCTTCTTTGGTAAAGTATCTATGACAGTGTTTCCCCGTTTTTAATTGGGGTCTTTGTATTTTTACTAAGAAATTATATGAGTCAGTTATTAACTTTAGATACAAATTTTTTGCTAGATAATATGTTTTGCTAAATTTTCTCCTAGTCTTTTGACTTACTGATTTTAATATTTTTTGAAAAGCAGAGTTTTGATTTTAAGTATAATTTATTACATTTTACTTTTATAATTATTGCTTTCTATATCTTAAGAACTCTTTGTCTACTTACATGTCATGAAGATATTCTCCTTCTAGTATGCTTTCTTCTAGAAGCTGTGTATTTATAATTTAAATTTTTATGTTTAGATCTGTGATTATCTCAAGTATATTTTTGTGTATAGTATGAGGATGGGGTCTAAGTTAATTTTTCCCCAGATAACCAAAGTTTTCTAGTAACATTTACTGAAAAGATTTTCTTTTCCTCTTGACTTGTTTTAGTCTTTTAAAATTCATTTGGTAAGTGTGGGTTTATTTTTGGACTCTATTCTTTTTAGTGATTTATTTGTTTATCCTTATGCCAGTCTTGATTACTGTGGCTTTATAGTAAGTCCTGAAATCAGATTGTGCCAGTCCTCCAGCTTTTAAAAAATCCTTTCCCCAGATTGTTTTAGCTACCCCAGCCCCTTTTTTGTTTTATGTAAATTTTAGAATCAACTATTTAGTTCCACAAATAGCAATAAATCCATAGATTAATTTGAGAAAAACTAACATTCTTAACAGTATTGAGTCTTCTAACCCGTAAAGGTAGTATATCTCTCCATTTACTTAGGACCTTTTAATTTTGTACTTTTCAGGGTAGAGGTCTTTTACACATCTTTTGTTAAATTTATTGGTATTTTCTATTTCTTGAGGCTACTGTAAATGGTTTATTGCTTTAAAATTTCATTTATTATAGCTTGTTGCAAGTATATAGAAATTCAGTGATTTTTGTGTTTTCACTTTGTATTTGGACAAAATTTACTCGTTAGTTCTAATGGTCTTTGGGGTAGATTTTTAAACTATTTCTTATGTATGCAGCCATGTCTTCCTATTCTTGTATGGCTTAGCTATTTCTTTTCTTGCCTGTTACACTGGCTGGGACCTCCAGGACAAAGTGCATGGAAGTGGTAAGAGCAGACATCATTGTCTTGTTTTCATCTTAAAAAGAAAGCATTTACTCTTTCACCATTAAAAATCGTGCTAGCTATAGGTCTTTCCATGGAGTGTCTTTATCAGGTTGAGGAAGTTTTCTTCTATAGTGCCACTCACTTAATATTTGTTAAATATTTATAATTGTTAATAACTTGTCATAATGAAATAAAGTTAATAATATAAACTTGTTTTCTGTCCTTGAGAGTCCACTAAATTAGTGGATTGTAATATGTGCTACTTCAGATGGTTTATTTTTTTAGCATTTAGACCAAGTTGCTTTGATACTACAATTAAAATATATTGATACTGCATTTTGTAGCATTGTCATTCTTAAAATAAGTCAATAATCATTATCTCTTGCTAGATAGGGTTTTTCAAAGCACTAGTCAAATATTCATATTGAATTTGGTTTAGGTAGAGGTATAAATGAATAATATTGCCCTTAATTTGAATATATTAGGAGGCTAATTGCTCTCCCTCTGCAATTACGTTATGTACTTTATAAATTGCTTGTGAAGCTTGTAGTCATTCAAGGGGGATTGCAAAGAACTTTGTGTATTCTGAGCTTCGCAGAAACTGGTTATTAGTGGGTTTTTGGCTTCTTACAGACTCTTCAGGCTATTTTTATGTGCTTTATATTAAAGTTATATTAAACACTTGTTTAGCTCCAATTTTATGCCCAACAGTGTAGAGTAGGCACTGAAGATATAATGAGGAATAAGACAGGTATTGCTTGCCTCATGGGGCTTGCAATCTAGTTAGGAAGACAGAATTGAGTGAACCAGATCATTATAAACTATGGTAAGTAGGGAATCTGGTCTAATCTGGGAATTCAAGGAAGGTATCTGTGAGAAAGTGATATCTGAACAAAATCTGAAGGTTGCATCTGAATTAACTAAAAAAAGTGTGATGGCATAGTAAGCAGCAGGTACAAATGTCCTAAGGCAGTAGAGAACATAGCAAAAATATGTGGGACGGGGGATGGGTAGAATGGGGGGGTTAGTTAATCTTAAACAATATAGAAAAGAAATAAGATTGGTTGGATATGTGTAGAACAGATTGTATAGGACCTGTTAGGACTTTATCCTAAGGGCAGTGTGAACACTGAAGTATTTTAAGAGGGAGTGATATCATCTGGCTTGCATTTTGGAAAAAATATTCTGTCTGTTTATGCATAATGGATTGAAGAGAGGCCAGAGGCAACTCAGGGAGGCCACACTGGAAGCCACTGCATGAGCCCACACACAAGATAATGCAACTGTCTTAGGGCAGTGGCAGTGGAGATGGAGAAAAGTTAACAGATGGGTGGAGTAGTTGAAGAAATAGATACATTCTGAATGTATATACCTTTTTGGTACCTTTAAAAATGTTAAAAAAAAACCCTTTTATTGTATATTTGTTTACTTTTTACAGTATTATATTGGTTGTGTAGTTCTCCTTGATAATCATTACCTACTATTTATCTTATTTGCCATTGATGCTGATGTCCCTCTGTTACTTTGCTATTTAGGTGCTATTAAGTAGTTACCTGAAATGCTTAGATGTTTAATAATGAAATATTGATATATATAAAAGACTATATAAAACATGCTTAAGGTATAAATAAGAAATCGAACACCTGGGGTATGTCATCTCACAAAGCTATAGTTTTAGCTGTTAGAAGTAATTCTGAAGTATCCTAAATAATGCTTCCTCTTAGATATTTCCCCACTAGCATTCCGCAGTTGAAAGGAGAGGGAGGTGGTTGATAATGATTGCAATAAGAATGGCAATAATAAAACACCTAATGACCCCTAACATGAAGAGAATTATGCCTAATTTAAAAACAAAGAATGCTTTATGTAATGAGCTATGTAAACATATGATAATAAATGCCTTTTTGTTATTAGAGCTTCACATTATAAATTAGTTCCTATTATAATCATGTCAGAAAAAACGATGGAAAGGGAAAAAAGTGAGGGAACAAGTCAATCTCTAAAAAAGAGAAAATTATCTTGTTAGAACCATTGAAGTTTTTTTGGAAGCTGGTAGAAGGAAAGCAGGAAGCCTAGTGCATCAAAGGCTGTACTTGAACTCCCTCGTATTGTCATGTACTTTTGGAAACATGTACAATTGCGGATTATTTAGAGTATTTTGTAGACTCACATCCCTGTCAGTGATAATTTTTGGAATTAAATGTGTCAAACTAAAGCAATTTAGTATTTGAATTTCCCTGTGAGATTTTTTGTCATTTCCCTGATTTTGGAAATATGACATTCAAAGCTATTTTAAAAATACGTAAAGTCTAGGGGTGCCTTGGTGACTTAGTCGGTTAAGCATCTGCCTTTGGCTCAGATGATGATCCCGGGGTCCTGGGATCAAGCCCCTGTTTCTACCTCTCCCTCTCTCCCTCCCCCCCACTCATGCTCTTTCTCTCAAATAAATAAAAATCTTTAGAAAAGAAAAAGAATAGATCTTTAAAAAAATATATGTAAAGTCCATCCTTGTAAATGGTTTATTTAGATTTTGGTGACATAGGTAACTTAATAATTGATAGTGTTTTATTTTTCGATGGTTTTATAGTAAAGCTTAGTATTTAAGTCTTTTTAATATGGGGTATGGGATCTGTCTACATTCATGAATATTTATCAAATTTAATTTTTATTTTGAATATTTATTATTATCGTAAAAGAATGTTACTTAAATCCAGTCTTGTTTGATTTTAATGCTTTTAGGTATCCCTAAAAGTCAAAATACTTCCCCGTAAAATAGGACCTTCTAGCCTTTTGTATTACATTTAAATATTTACTTTCAAACCTCAACATGGTACTCATTCTACGATTGTTATTCTAACTTGTTTTATAAATTATTCTGGTAATGAGAAATGTGCTTGCATTCTATATTTCACCTAAGCCCCTGAAGATTTTTAACAATAATATGGCCTTCCTGTAAGGAGGTTCAACATGGAGGAAAAAATAGTGTTTTCTATTCTTTAAAAATCATTTTAAGAAACAAAATTGATGGGGCGCCTGGGTGGCACAGCAGTTAAGCGTCTGCCTTCGGCTCAGGGCATGATCCCGGTGTTATGGGATCGAGCCCCACATCAGGCTCCTCTGCTATGAGCCTGCTTCTTCCTCTCCCACTCCCCCTGCTTGTGTTCCCTCTATCGCTGGCTGTCTCTATCTCTGTCAAATAAATAAATAAAATCTTTAAAAAAAAAAAAAAAGCAACAAAATTGATGAACATAGGGGAAGGGAAGGAAAGCTAAAATAAGATGAAATCAGAGAGGGAGACAAACCATAAGAGACTCTTAACTATAGGAAACAAACTGAGGGTTGCTGGAGGGGCGGTGGGTGAAGGGAGGGGTAACTGGGTGACGGGCATTAAATAGGGCACTTGATGTAATGAGCACTGTGTGTTACATGCAACTGATGAATCACTGAATTCTACCCCTGAAAATAATAATACACTATATGTTAACTAACTTGAATTTAAATGAAATCTAAAAAAGAAAAAAAAAAGAAAGCTAAAATAATTCTTCTCAGACATTTCCTTAGTGGCAGCCATCAGTGGAAAGAAAGGGAGGGAGAGAGGAGTTCATCAATACGGTGTTAGGAATGACAGTTTTGACCTATTTCAGTACTAGTTTCATGACTCTAGTAGGCAAATTATACTTACCTTTTCTAGTACCCACCTTCTTCCTTTGGAAAATGATGATGGGTATCTACTCCATAAAGATTTAAGGTTTTTATAGAGAGAAAATATATAAAGCACATAGCATAATGCTTGGCACACAGAATGTGCTCAACAGATGTTAGTTATCTTCCGTTTTCATCTTAATTTTCCTTATTTAATTCTGAAATAATTTGTAAATTACTTCCAAGTCACTTTAAAGAAAAGTACTGACCCCATAAGAAATATGCTTAAAATAGAGAATGTTCGTCTATAGTAAGTCAAAATAAATGGAAATGTTTTTCACCTCCCTCAGGTAAAGGAGCTCAATTTGTTTTCTTCTAACCTGGGTATGAGTAGCTCAGTCACCATATGACAGAATTCTTTGACTCTGAGTGTTTTTCATATTAGAATAAAAAGTGGAGTAAGTGGTCATTCTACTTACTTCTAACACCTGCTTTTCAGAATTCACATTTGACCTTAAATATTTCCCCAAATAGATTTTAGCATAGAGGTGTTAGTGCCAGTGCTTTGTTTATACAGTTAAAACATCAAATTCAGCAATTTATTGTGGGTGTGGCGGGGATTGGAGGGATTATTAAATGACTTAACTTCTACTAATCAAAATATAACTATATTTTAGAGAGTAAAAATAGTAGCTGTATCACTTGAGTTCATGAAGACTTAGCTGATTTTTAATAATTAATACGTTTTTTCTGCCAGTGAGCGTTAGATTTCTGCTGACTTTTTAGTGTCATAGTACCTCATGGTAGTTTCTCTACAGGGTTTAAAGGTGTATCCCAGTGCTTTTTTGTTTTTTCTGTCCCGTCCATAGGAAATAATCTTTACAAACGCTATCAGGAGACTACCTCTAGAGATTCCCACGTGCCATTAATATATTATAAGGATCGGTCAGTTGCATTGTCTTCTCTTGTCAGTCTTGATCGGAGCTTGCCGAGTAAGTCTATAAGCCTGCATGTGCCTGGCAACTGTTACCTAGTGACAGTTTCAGCTGCAGTAGCCGTTGGCTGTGCTGTTGATTGGGGCAGGAGGACCGAGTCACCTTTCTGATGGTGAGTTCTTCTGCACCGGCTCAGGATGAGGAGGAGGAGCAGGGCTCCGGCTCAGGTGGAGGCAGTGATACTGAGAGATTGTGAGGAATACAGCGACAGCATCCTGGTAACTGCATCACAGTAAATCGGACTTCTGAATCAAGCAGCCCAGCCTAGCAGCTGATAAGAGTGAATGTAGGTGAGAAGCATTGCCTTATTCCTGTAAGAAGAGAGAACTATTTTGTGATAAGTGAGACTAGGAATGTACAAGGAGGAATATCCTGTGGCTATTAGAAGACAAGAAAGACTTCCCTGAACGACTTGGTGGTGCACGAGAAAATAACTTTCAGAAGAATGCTTTCTATTAAGCTGCTGCTTTGTTCCCGAAGGAAATGTTTTTATTTCTAATGCGGGTTATTTCTTCAAGAGGTATGACAACAAAGACTGACAAGAAACTCTCTGAAATACCTGTACTTTAAAAAAGATTTTTGACAAATGTTCACCTGATATCAGAGTGACCTTGGAAGCCTTTTGGATGGATTCTGTCCTGCAAGCCTTTCAGTATTTCAAACTCTAGGATTTAAACTCATCTTGATGCTTTAGAGGTATTTTAAAATAAGACCATCTTATAACCTACCTAATGGCCCCTGTGTTAATTGAACACTTGCTCAAAATAGAATACAGAAATAGAAGAGGCATTTTTTAAACATATGGCTGCTATATAACTGCAAATATAACAAACAAGGTAATTTTCCACTTTCAGAAGATGTAGTTGAGGTAATGATCTAATGTGTTAATCGTCTGATGAAAATAGAAGAGAGAGAGAAATATAGACTATGAAGCCTACTAGAAATACCTAAGTAATAAATAATGGCAGCATTTCTGTTCAAATAAGCTCAGACTATATAGGAAAGTTTCTGTTGTCTAAATTTCATGTATATTTACATATGTATGTGAGATAGGCGTGGTTGCGAAGGAGAGAAATAACTCTGAGTTATGTATTTTATGATCATGCTCCACTATAAGGAAGGTAGCATATCAGATAATGAAAGTTACTTTCAGTTATTGATGCTGGAATTAATAACAGTTATTTATTTTCCCTTTGAAAAGGAAAAAGTATAAATTGTTGGTGGTAGCACTAGTAATTGTAATGGACTAAAGCTGTTTTCATCTGAATGCTTAAAAAATTGCATGCAGACTTAAAACTTTAAAGTTTATCATCTTTTGCTAGGTGTTAACCCATTGTATATTATCTTCTCTACTGGAAATAGGTTTTGTTTCCTCATGAGAGTTATAGGGCAATCTGGAGTTTTTTACCTCTGTTCTGCTCCTTTGTGCCCAAGTAGAGCTGAGTCTTTTAGAATTAACCTTGTGTGTGTGTTTGTGGGGGGAAGTTAGCTTTTTTGAGAAAGGAGAGAGAAATAGATCATAAAGTCAATCCACTAGCATTCAAACCCTGAACTAGCCCAAAGACACTCTTTACTGCAGTGAACTTTTTCTTAGATTTGCAGCTAGATCTTAGATCTTAATTATTTAAATTGTAAAATATGAATCCACTTCTCATGATAGATGAAGCAGGAAGCCTGAGACAATTTAAGACTTTTTCTTTTTCTCATTTGTTCTAGTTGATCCCTAATAAACTACTTCTCTGAGGAGACCAAACAGCCCACAAAGGCTTTTCTTCCCTTGGCAGTTGGTTTTTTTTTTCTTTTTACAGATTTAATTTTTCATAGTGTAAGGTAATAAGAAATCCATTTTCTCTAGAAGTGCCTGTGTCTTCAGAAAGTTGTTTGAGAGCACCGGAGGAAGCTAATCAGTGACCTTTTTTCACCTCCTTTCTAGCTTACCTCCCTTTCTCCACCCCCCCCCCCCCAAATTGAGATGTGTCACTGCTGCACTGAGCTGGTGAAGAGGCTTGAGTACTCTCTGGGAGGCTCAGCTGTGACAGAAGCACTGCCACTGTCTCCCGAAGCTGATCCCAAGACACTAATGTGCAGAGCTTAACACATGCTGGACAGGGCACCTGCTTGCTGGAGCCAAGACTGCACGTTCCCTTAATTACAAGCCATGAATGAGTCCAGGTGGACTGAATGGAGCATCTTGAACATGAGCAGTGGCATCGTGAATGTGTCTGAACGTCACTCCTGCCCACTTGGATTTGGCTACTACAGTGCAGTGGATGTGTGCATCTTTGAGACCGTTGTTATTGTCTTGCTGACATTTCTAATCATTGCCGGGAATTTAACGGTCATCTTTGTCTTTCACTGTGCTCCACTCCTGCACCATTATACTACCAGCTACTTTATTCAGACGATGGCATATGCTGATCTTTTCGTTGGAGTTAGCTGCTTGGTTCCTACTCTCTCACTTCTTCACTACTCCACAGGTATCCATGAGTCATTGACTTGCCAGGTTTTTGGATATATCATCTCCGTTCTAAAGAGTGTTTCTATGGCATGTCTTGCTTGCATCAGTGTGGATCGCTATCTTGCGATAACCAAGCCTCTTTCCTACAATCAACTGGTCACCCCTTGTCGCCTGAGAATTTGCATTATTTTAATCTGGATCTACTCTTGCCTGATTTTCTTGCCTTCCTTTTTTGGCTGGGGGAAACCAGGGTACCACGGTGACATTTTTGAATGGTGTGCCACCTCTTGGCTCACCAGTGCCTATTTTACTGGCTTTATTGTTTGTTTACTTTATGCTCCTGCTGCCTTTGTTGTCTGCTTCACTTACTTCCACATTTTCAAAATCTGCCGGCAGCACACCAAAGAGATAAATGACCGCAGGGCCCGATTTCCTAGCCACGAGGTGGATGCCTCTGGAGAGAGTGGACACAGCCCCGACCGTCGCTATGCCATGGTTTTGTTTCGGATAACCAGTGTGTTTTACATGCTGTGGCTCCCTTACATAATTTACTTTCTTCTAGAAAGCTCCCGGGTCTTGGACAATCCAGCACTGTCCTTCCTAACAACCTGGCTTGCTATAAGTAATAGTTTTTGTAACTGTGTAATTTATAGTCTTTCCAACAGTGTTTTCCGGCTAGGCCTCCGAAGACTGTCCGAGACAATGTGCACATCTTGTATGTGTGTGAAGGATCAGGAAGCACGAGACCCCAAACCTAGGAAACGGGCTAATTCCTGCTCCATTTGAAGAGAACTATATAGGAATCAAATGTAATCTGATAGGGGTTTTGGATTGTATTCTTGATTCTTCTGGAAATTTGCCACTAAAGAAATATTTACTTGAATAGTCGACTATGAGATGAAGGGACTTGGGTTTCTTTTTTTTCCCCCTCTTTTCCCATGGTCGTAGGGGGGAACTAGAGAAAAGAATGTATAGAGGGTAATCTCATAATTATAGTGTGTGAATATAACTGTACAGTAATAGCAAAATTAAGCACTGAGGATGAAAAAAAGTATTGAAAAAAGTATCTCAGATCTTCCACAGGACATGAACAAAGTCCCTCGGCATCTCTGTCTTCTCTGAGCTCTCTCCTCTGTCTTTGCCTCTCATTCTGTCTCTGTCTCTCTCACTCTCTTTGAGTTTGTGGAAATTACTTACATAAATTGCCCTTTATGGGAAAATGCTGCATATTATATATGTGGCAAAGTACAATTTTTTGCCGCAAAGTATACTTTTAAACATGCTGATTTGCAATCCATAAGTGGTTTCTCCATGAAGGATGCCTAGTAAGCACTGTATTTTATTACCTATCACATAACCCTTTTGCTTGTGTTTTTATAATATCCACAGCATAAAATTTCTGCTACAGACAAAAAAAACCAGTATTTTTGTTTCTTCTGGGTGAAATTATGCTTAGCCCCCCCACCCCCTCGCTAACAGCCTGCTATTTTTGTTTCTCTCCATTTTTCTTGATCTGCGTCCTTCGGTACCTTAATCCAAAAGTGTCTTAGCTAATGCAAGAATCTACTATATAAAGCAATCATAATGTTAAATAATCTATTCTTTCCAACAAAGTAATCTATAGCTTGTTTGAGATATTGTGTTAAATATTTTTAATAGCTTTTGTAAACATGTTTATCTGGTTCCTTTTCATTTAGTTCATGTCTATCTTTTTTTGTGGTATCTTTTTTTGTTATAATAAAGCTTTGTTTTTCTTTAAGAAAATCCATAAATAATTCTAATGCAGATGCAGAGTATTCACCCAGAAGTGAGGTACTGATTGCCCTTCAGACCACACTCCATGTGCCCCCCTTTTCTTTTCCTCCTTAAGAGTAAATATTAACCTTTTTGTGTTAGGTCTACAAAGCTTATTGTTGCGTCCACCAATCATTTGTGTGATATGCATTTGCATATACTATATTTTTTACAACAAAGAAAATGTAAATTATATTATGTGATCTGTGCCTGATGTTTTCTTAGTGCAATATATAGATCAATGTTGCTTAAGTCATCAACATTGGAAAAAATATACAAAAACTTCTTTGAAGAGAAAAATACTTTTGTGTAGTTGTTATTTAGATATTTATATTAGACCAAGCTGCATTCTTAGTACTGCTGAGAATACGATATACTTAATTATCAAATACAGGTAAGAGCTGTCAGTATTTTCTTTTGTAATGATCTGTTTTCATACGCAAAGATAAATTAACTTATTTTTTAGTGTGCTACATGGAATTGTATAATAAATTGTCAGGGGTTTAGGTGTAGCAAATGGCATTTGGGGAATTAGTGAAGCAGGTGTGAGTGGTAAAACATCTAAATCTCACTTTTTTACTATAAGTTTCCTGCCTGACAGATATTTTAAAGTTTATATCAGACTACTGAGTATTTTTCTTCTCAGCATTTTGATTTCTTTGTTTTATGAAATGCATTTAATGAAATGTGCCTATGACTTCAAATTGAAAGTCAACTGTGTTTGCACACTAGTGGTTTGACTTCAGAGGTCCTTTAATAGAAAATGTCATCATTTTATTGAGGTTGTTCTGAACCCATGTATATTTTTAAACATGTAAGAAAGGTTTAAAATAAAGAATAAAATAGTATTCTATATATCAAAATCAGACTTTGTTTCAGTTTAATAAATACTTAGGAACAAGAGTTTGCTTGTTTCGGAATCAGCATTTAATTGTTTCACATTCCTGTTGTTTGGGTTATGTATATTCTTGTCTCTGTTTGCCAGTGACATTTTGGATAAGTTGAAATGAGCCTTTTAAGTTCAGATCAGTTCAAGGAAAACAAAATTCAAGAAAGCGTAATACTACTAACTTTTCAGCTGTTACAAATAGAATCTTCAACATGATATGTATTATTTGGGAATCAGATTTTAGTTTGGTGTGTAAATATAGTTAGAAAGGACTCAGTAGATCTCTGTAGAGGAAACCTGAGGCTATGTTTATTGCATTTTCCTCTTCTGGCTTTTCCTCATGATCATTAATAACAATTATATGTCAAGTTTTAACACTGTGTTAAGTTTTACAGATATTATAACATTTAATCCTCAACTACACCCCTTTCAGATAGGTACTGTTATTATTCTTATCCTAGAGATGAGCAAACTAAAGAAGGGTGATGAATGCCAGGTCAGTGGGTTGGTCAGTAACAAAGGTTCATTCACACTCAGCTGGGTAGGAGCCAAAGCCTATGCATTGACCCACTCTGCTCTACTCCTTTTCTTTTGTTTCTTTGTTTCTTTTTTTTTTCCTCAAAAGCCTTCACACCTTTGTACCTCTGTCTGTACCTTGTCCTTACAAAATTTCTGAGTTTTATTTCTTTTTCCTTGCCTAAATCTTTTGCTTTAATCCTTTCCATGTCTTGTGATATCTTTTTCCTTGATCTTACAAATTTTTTTTTATCAAAACACCTATCTGGTAAGCACAAACTTGCCAGTTTCGTCTATAATAAAACTGAAACCCTAGGACATAGCATTTCCTTGACATTGCCTTTATTCACTATTGTTAAGTTTTTGTTGAATAGTTTCTTCAGATCTCTGTAAAATTCCTATAGAAAAAAATGTTTTTGATGAAGGAGAGTAGAGAAGGAAAGCTTCCCTGTAGGCTGTAAGGTGAGCCTCTGTAAGGCAAGTTCTAGGTTTAGGTTTTTCATTTTTTATAATGTTTCACATGCAACTTGAAGGCAAGTCACTTAACTTCCTTTTGACATATTTTTATGTGTGTTTGTATAATCAAATAATACTTATTTTGAAACTACTCTGTCTTTTTTAGATTAATGTGTTTTAAGAATAGATAGCATAACCATTATTCTCATCATTATATCGTATTTGGTGGTAATTATCCAATTTGGTTATAAGTGACAGCCAAACAGTAATGCTGTAGTCTGTTACTGGAGGTTCTATTATCTGAGAGCCGATTCTAAAGTTACGTAGTGTTGGAAGGCTTTATAACCCACCAGTGTATGAAACCTGGACTGAAATCCTGGCCTGCAAAAGCTGTTTGGCCCTAGGTAAGGTCTCAAGTCCTCAGTTTGCTCATCAGTAAAACCCAGATACTTGTACCCTCTTGATAGGCTGGATTTGAGGACTAAACAAGATAATGTCGTCTGTGTGCTCAGCATGGCTCCTGGCACATAGAAAACATTCAGAATGTGGTAGCTCTGGTTTCATTGTGGCTGCCATATTTGTTGCCATCACAGTTTAAAGATCACTAATTCCAGTTTAAGAAAGTTACATTTTAGGGGCGCCTGGGTGGCGCAGTCGTTAAGCGTCTGCCTTCAGCTCAGGGCGTGATCCCGGCGTTATGGGATCGAGTCCCACATCGGGCTCCTCCGCTATGAACCTGCTTCTTCCTCTCCCGCTCCCCCTGCTTGTGTTCCCTCTCTCGCTGGCTGTCTCTATCTCTGTCAAATAAATAAATAAAATCTTAAAAAAAAAAGTTACATTTTATAACAGAATTAATCCATTGAATTTAAGAGTTTCCTAAAATGGCATTTTTTTTCATATCTGTTTAAACTTAGATTTTGGCTTAAATTCAGATGTTTTTAAATATAGAAAACTTCCATAATTTCTGAAAGCTCATTTTCCAGGAATATTATTCATGAAGACACTTGAGATTAAGGATAAACTAGCAAGCAGTTGTTGGGATGATTCTGAGATTGACTTACCTCCTTACCTGATTATATTAAGATATGCTTAAACATTTTTCTTATGTCAGGTTGGCAGTAGTAGAGACGGATTGTTCAGGAATGTTTTGCCATTTGTCTTTACATTTTAGTTTTCTTCACGTTCTGAAATGGAATTTAAAGTATTTTGTTACATACATGTTACCTGGAAGAAACAAAGATTAACCAACAGGTTCCTTGTACATATAGCACTGATTTATGAGTTTAGAAATAAATGAAGTTGTTGCCTTAAAGGACTTTTCTCTGTCTCTCTCCACCCCGGAAGCTAATCATTAGATATGAAAAAGATATAAGTGTGTGGTAAATAAAGGAGGTTAAGATGTGGGGAATTTGCTAGTATAACGTGTTCAGGTTGGGCCATCACAACCCATAGGAGCTTGTGTTACTGAGTTGATGTGATATTCAGATGTGTAGACTCCACAGTTGCTCTTCTCCCTGAACAAAACTTTTTGGATTAAGAAGAATAGGTAGAAAGTGGCATACTCTACAACAAAATATATAGACATTGAGGAAAATGAAATGACTAGAAAAGAAAAAAAAAAAACCCAAACAGATTCCCTTTTCACTGTTTCTTGTAAGTGAATTTTATCCAGTGTTAGTTTTGCTCTATAATTTAAAATATTCATAACCTTGCTTAATAGTATAAATGGTTATATTTTAAAATATTAAAAGTGATGTGATTGAGTCTTCTTTATTCATGTTCTGTTTAATTTTTTTTTAGAATGAACATGTACTTTTATAATCAGAAAAAAATTGTTTTATTAAAAAGAACACTGAGGGGCGCCTGGGCGGCTCAGTTGGTTAAGTGTCTGCCTCTGGCTCAGGTCATGATCCTGGGGTCCTGGGTTTGAGCCCCATATTGGACTCCCTGCTCAGCAGGGAGTCTGCGTCTCCCTCTCCCTCTCCCACTGCTTGTGCTCTCTCTCTCTCTCAAATGATTAAATAAAAATCCTTAAAAAGAATGTTGGAAAAAAAGAATGCTATTTTAAAAATATTTTGAGGAGCACTAGGGTTAAACATCAGACTCTTGATTTTGGCTCAGGTTATGAGATTGAGCCCCACGTCAGGCTCTACACTCAGCATGGAGTCTGGTTGAGAGTCTTCCTCTTCCTCTGTCCCTTCTCCTACTCTGTGTGTACTCTCTCTCTCTCTCTCTCAAATAAATAAATAAATTTAAAAAAAAAATAAAAATATTTTGACATTTCACGAAACAGTTTTTGTTGATTCTACAAGTAACATTCTCCAATTATGTCTCAATTTTATTTTCTTTTGAAGATAGTCTGTATAGTTTTCTTTTTTTTTAAGTTTTTAATTCCAGCTAGTTCACGTATAGTATTATATTAGTTTCAGGTGTACAATATAGTGATTCAGCAGTTCCATACATCATCCAGTGCTCATCACAGGTATACTCCTTAATCCCCATCATGTACTTAACCCAGTCCCCTCCCCCCTCTTCTCTGTAACCATCAGTTCTCTATAATTAAGAGTCTGTTTCTTGATTTGTCTCTCTCATTTTCGCCCTTTGCTCATTTGTTCTGTTTCTTAAAGTCTATGTATGAGTGAGATTATGTGGTATTTGTCTTTCTCTCACTTATTTTGCTTAGCGTTACACTCTAGCTTCAGTCATGTTGCAAATGACAAGATTTCATTCTTTTTTTATGGCTGAATAATATTTATCTTCTTTATCCATTGATTGATCAGTAGACAGTGGTGCTGCTTCCATATCTTGGCTATTGTAAATAATGCTGCTATAAACATAGGGGTGCATGTATCCTCTTGAATTAGTGTTTTTGCATTATTTGGGTAAATACCCAGTAGTGCAATTGCTGGATCATAAGGTAGTTCTATTTTTAACTTTTTGAGGAACCTCCATACTGTTTTCCACAGTGACTGCACCATTTTGCATTCTCACCAACAGTGCAAGGTTTCTTTTTCTCCACATCCTCACCAACATCTGTTGTTTTTTGTGTTACTGATTTTAGCCTTTCTGACAGGTGTGAGGTGATAGCTCATTGTAGTATTCCCCTGATGGTAAGTGATGATGAACATCTTCTCAAGTGTCTGTTGGCCATCTGGATGTCTTCTTCAGAGAAATATCTGTTCATGTTATCTGCCCATTTTTAACTGGATTATTTGTTTTTGGGTGTTGTATTAGTTCTTTATATATTTTGGATACTAACCCTTTATCAGATATGTCATTTGCAAATACCTTCTTCCTTTCCAGGTTGTCTTTTAGTTTTGTTCATTGTTTCCTTTGCTGTGTCTTTTAGTTTTGTTCATTGTTTCCATTTTGATGTAGTTCCAATAATTTGTTTTTGCTTTTATTTCTGTTTCCTTGGGGACCTAGCTAGAAAAAAGTCGCTACGTCCAGTGTCAGAGACGTTACTGCCTATGTTTTCTTCTAGGATTTTTATGGTTTCAGGTGTCATATTTAGGTTTTTAATCCATTTTGAATAAACATTTGCATGTGGTGTAGGAAAGTGGTCCAGTTTCATTCTTTTTCTAGTTGCTGTCCAGTTTTCCCAGCACCGTTTGAAGAGACTGTCTTTTTCCCATTGGATATTCTTTCCTGCTTTATTGAAGATTAATTGACCATATAGTTGTGGGTTCATTTCTGGGTTTTCTGTTCTGTGATGTTGATCTGTGTCTATTTTTGTGCCCATACTGTACTGTTTTGATTACCACAGTTTTGTAATATAACTAGAAGTCCAGAATTGTGATACCTCCAGCTTTGCTTTGCTTTCTCAAGATTGCTTTTGGCTCTTCAGGGTCTTTTGTGTTTCCATACAAATTTTAGAATTGTTTGTTCTAGTTCTGTGAAAAATGCTCTTGGTATTTTGATAGGGATTGCATTAAATGCAAAGATTGCTTTGGGTAGTGTAGACATTTTAACAATATTTGTTTTTCTAATCCATGAGCATGGAATGTCTTTCCATTTCTTTAAGATAGTCCATATAGTTTTCTGATTTCTGTAATATTTACTTCAGAGAGAAAATTTTCTGAGAAATTTGATGCAATTTTAGATATTCTTAAGTTATTTTTGCTTCAACACAGTGAATACAAATGTATCTTTGAATGCAAAGCAGACTAATGCAACGAATGCATCGCGGCAAGAAATGACCAGTGCACTTGTCTGAGGTTATACCAGACGTAAATAGTTGTTTATATAGAAACTCTGTAAAATACAACTGTAAAATATTTACTTTACTTATGTTCCTTGGAGATATCTAGTTTCAAGTTTAAAATAGATAATGTTAGATTGTACATTTTATACTAACAGCCTCTTCATAGTTATTTTGTTTACTCTTTCAGGAATTTTATATTTAAAAATCCTGAATTGGTAAAATTGATATTGTGAATGATAGATTTGGGGAAGATTAAAAGAATTTCTGAAAAGGAAGTAAAAAATCCTGAAAATCCTTGTTTAATGTTTTAATATATTTAAACCTAATTTAAGTTAAATTATATTTGGATTTTTCTTTTATTTATCTTATATTTATTATTTTGGCAAGGAAAGGATGATTCAAATTTTGGTTTTTGGAATTGTTTGAAGTTACCAATTTTAAAATAGATCATAGTTTCTTGTTTGTAAGAAAATAAATTCTGTATAATGTATACCTAGGTTTAAATGTAATTTGTATTGAAATTAGAAATTATAGTGAGAAAGACATTCGATTTTTTTCTCTTTTCAAATAGATTTTGATGCCATCCCAAGGATTAGTTTTCTCTTACTCCCTACTTCTCTTGCCCCAAGGCAATTTTTAAAAAATGTATGACATCTCCAAGATCTTAAAACTTGACTGGATTTCTAGGTATTTTTATTTGGAAAGAAATCTGGAAAAGTGCATTTTGAAGATTTGTATTTACGATGTCATGTTACTAAAAGGGTCTTGTGATAGCTTCTGTTATTTCAGTCATCAATTTCATGTATCAGCTCTTTTTCTAAATGTGATTTAACTCTTAAAATTGAACAGACTTGGAATTTATTAGAGGACTATATTGGAATTTACTTTTATAAATTTTGAAGTCCAGGACATCCATTGGTAGCATAGGGATAAATAAAGGTGTGTGTGTGTGTGTGTGTGTGTGTGTGTGTGTGTGTGTGTGTGTGTGTTGGGGGTGGGGGGGAACGGGTAGGGGGTTGTTTTAATGCTTTTACCACATTACAAACTTAGGGGAAAAAATCCTGGCATTTTCGATGTGCAGTCATTGTAGTGTGTTTAGTTACTTTTGCAATAATTAAAGGTACATATCTTCTATAGAAAACATATTAGGATTTGAAGCGACGTTCTTGAGCAAGATTACTATGATGTCTCAGTTTGGAATATTACTATGGGATATAGTCAAATGATTCAGTGTACCACGAGGAAAATGGAGACAAGTATGTGCCTCTCCTATCAAGTCTGAGGATTAAGAAATTATTAGAAAAGACTTCAAGTTAAAATTTGAAAAAAACTTAAAATGCTTTTTAAACATGTGTAATGCCCTTGACATTATGAATTAGATGTATTCTAAAAGCTTCTGTGAGTAAACACTGTCCCATTTCACATATAGAAATCTGAGATAAGATTTGTAAGTGACCCTAACAAGATCATATACTAGACAAAGATACTATTGAGCAAATGTCTTGTGTAGCAGTAGTTTTGTCTGTGATAAAGCTCTTGAATAACGTATTTATGGATGGCTGGTGGTCGAATGACCTGACCCTTCTCCCTCGAGTAGAAAATGAAGACTTATTTAGTTGATACAGGAAAAATTCTATGTGACATTTTAACTTATGAAGTAAGGAACGATTACCTTAACTGTATGTTGTGGATGAGATTTTGAGATCATGGAAAATGTTAATAAGATGTATTATTAGCACTTCTCATTGTTTTGATATTTCTTAAAACAATTTCTAGTCCATAGAGGGTAATGAAAATTTACATCTTTTAAAAACACAACAGTCATCTCCTAAATATATTAAGAGATATATAGGCTATGGGGCGCCTGGGTGGCACAGCGGTTAAGCGTCTGCCTTCGGCTCAGGGCGTGATCCCGGCGTTATGGGATCGAGCCCCACATCAGGCTCCTCCACTATGAGCCTGCTTCTTCCTCTCCCACTCCCCCTGCTTGTGTTCCTTCTCTCCCTGGCTGTCTCTATCTCTGTCAAATAAATAAACAAAATCTTTAAAAAAAAAAAAAAGAGATATATAGGCTGAATTGAATAGTATTAGCTGTTTATTTAAAACACTGCAATGATGAAGAACTGTCAAAATCACACTGTCTTTGTGTAAAGCTACCTTTGAAAAGTAAGATGTCATAGCCATGCACTTTATATTCTGAATGTTCTTTGTAACGGATTTGCGGTATGGTTGAAGTCATCGTAGGATGGGATTTTCTGAAGCATTATGATGGAAAAGGTTTTGATATTTCTGGCTGTAGGGCTTTATATATGTTTTGTGTTTAGTATATAAAATAATACTCAGGAAATCAGAGATTAGTCTGAATCAGTGATGTTTTATTTTATTTTTAAAGATTTATTTATTTGATAGAGCAAGTGGGAGGGGTGGAGGGAGAGGGAGAGAGAATCTCAACCAGACTTTTCACTGAGCATGGAGCCCAAAGCATGGCTCCTTCCCATGACCCTGAGATCACAACGTGAGCCAAAAACAAGAGTTGGATGCTTAACTGACCCACCCAGGCATCCCATCAATCAGTGACATTTTAATTAAAACTCTTCTACTATACGATTCAGTTTTATTTCAGTGAAATAATATGGTTACAGAAAAATTAAAGGAACTCAATTTAGGCTAACACAGGATTGTCTTATAAATGTCCTTAGATGAAACATTTCCTTAGTTTCTAGTATATGCAGCAATTGAAGTAATTAAATTCAACTGAGTTATTTGGAAAGTTAATTTTCTTACAAATTAAAAATTTCTGTGATTGTGACTACTTGATTTATAGTACTAATTAAAATGGCTTACAAGGTGAGCCATTGCATAATACAAATTATTGAAATCTTAATTTGCATTCTATATTGACAAATTAGGACAGTAAATATTTATTGTCCAATCGTGTTTTATGTGCAGAGTATAAATTGTGGTTTGTAATACTCCTGGATGCTTTTAGGTCGAATTGTGGGAAACAAGCAAGAGGGCAGATCATCTAATTTCCGGGATTTGAGGGACAGTTTGCAGAAAAGTCTTAGGAACAGTATAATAGTTTGAGGAATTAGAGGGACTGGTGCATTTAAAAAGATGAACTGACCTAAATATTTGGCCACATGTTTAGATTCTGAAGTCTCAGAGGATACTTTGGGATATCTGAGAGGTTTTTAAAGTGAAAGGAAGGGCAGTGTTCAATATTCAACACAATACAAAAACATTGTGGGGAAACTTGGAGATGCACTATATTACAAAGAAAATGTTCTTTTATATGGGTTAAATCTGATTAGAGTAATTAGTTTAGGTGGAAACTATAAGCTTTGAGACTAGGACAAAAACATTAACATGGGTAGATACAGCTTGAGGGATTGCACATGGGACACCTTCTGTCAACTCAAGCAACACCCTAGACCACTACTTCTTAGATTTGTTTTTTCTAATATTTGTCACCTAATTATAGGTGGCTCTCTCTTTATGATGGCTGTGTTTATGACAGATGGGTTTTAACTTGTCTGTCAATCAAGCTAATCATATGATGTGGACCTGATACTTATTTGTTCTTGATTTATTAGGTTGTTACTACCTGTGAGGGACTATACTAAATTCTATGCAAGATAATGAGATTTATAAGTAAAACAGATTTTCAGTTCTCCAAGAGCATATAGACTATTAGGAGATATATGGACTACATTTAGATAACTATAGTATAAGACAGGAGTTGACAAATTAAAGCCCACTGCCTACTATTGTTAATAAAGTTTTATTGAAATGTAGCTGTGCCCATTCATTTATATGTTGCCTGTGACTGCTTTTGTACCACAATGGCAAGGTTAAGTTTTTTGACAGAGATTTTATGTCTTACAAAACATAAATTATTTACTATCTGACCCTTTCAGAAAAAAATTTCCTGACCTCTAGTTTAAGATGTTATAAATACTTTTTATATGGTATGCACATAGTAATAGCATGTTGTACTTTTATAATTGCTAAGGATCTCATAAGGATGATTGCTAGTTTCAACCTGATTCATCCAGGCATCAGGAGAATTTCTAGCATGGATAAAATGCTAGATCCAACTAATGGTATTTTAAACTAATTTATCAGAGTTTTGGTTTTTCTCAAGTTTAGTCAAATGGGCTAGAAAATGAATGAATGATCTTGACATTTATATCGAAGGTACACTTTGGTTCATTAGAATAAAAGCAAACATTTAATATATGCTTTTTATGCATTAGGTACTGTTCCAAGTCACTGGGGTGTAGGAGAGCCATTATTTGAACCTATATAGTCTAGCTGAACCCTCAATAACTTATTTGTCATATATTTTCTGTAAAAAAATGAATATTATTCAGCCATAAAAGAGAATGAAATTTTGCCATTGGCAATAACATGGAAGGATCTAGAGGGTGTAATGCTAAGTGACATAAATCAGATAAAGACAGATACCATATGACTTCAGTCATGTGGAACTTAAGAAAAAAACAAATGAGCAAAGAGAAAAAAGAGACAAACCAAGAAACAGACTCTTAACTACAGAGAATAAACTGTTGGTTACAAGGGAAATTGGTGAGGGGGATTAAAGAGTACACTTAATCATGATGAGCACTGAGTAATGAACAGAATTGTTGAATCACTGTATTGCAAACCTGAAACTAATACAAGACTGTATGTTGGGGCACCTGGGTGGCACAGTTGGTTGAGCCTCTGACTCTTGCTTTGGCACAAGTTGTGATCTCAGGGTCATGGGATTGAGCGCCGTGTTCAGTACGGAGCCTTGGGTTTCTCTCTCTCCCTCTGCCCTTCCTCTCCTGCTTGCATGTGCTTTCTCTTGATCTTAATAAATAAATAAGTCTTTTAAAAAAAAGACAACTCTGTGTTAGCTATACTGAAATTAAAATTAAAAACTTAATAAAAAATACTAAAAAAGGGGCGCCTGGGTGGCACAGCGGTTAAGCGTCTGCCTTCGGCTCAGGGTGTGATCCCGGCATTGTGGGATCGAGCCCCACATCAGGCTCCTCTTCTGTGAGCCTGCTTCTTCCTCCCACTCCCCCTGCTTGTGTTCCCTCTCTTGCTGGCTGTCTCTATCTCTGTCAAATAAATAAATAAATAAATAAAAATCTTTAAAAAAAATACTAAAAAAAAAAAAAAAACCCAAACAAAAGAATAAAGAAAAAAGGAGACAGACAAAAAAAACAGACTGTTAAAAATAGAGAACAAACTGGTGGTTTGTCCAGAAAGGAGGTGGGTGGGGGGATGGTGACAGCCAAAGGGGAGAAAGAGCACACTTAGCATGTGGTGAGCACTGAGTAATGTTTAAAATTTTTGAATTACTATACGGTACACCTGAAACTAACAACACTGTATGTTAATTATAGTGGAATTAAAAATAATTTTTTTAAATGAATAGGATAATTTCACATAAAGCTGAATAATAAACAGCAAATTGTCAGGTTTCCATTAGTTTGATTTTAAGTGAAAGCTTTCCAGAGGATCATTGGGTCTTTCTGCCTTTTTCAGAAGAGCCAATGGACTGGAGGGTCCTATTCTTATAGAGCTAATTTGAGTGTTAGTATATTGTCTGTACTTCTTCCTATATTCAGCAACTTGCCTTTCCATAATAAGCACCTTTTAATATCAGACAACTCGATAAAAGGATGAGTTATAACAAATCACTATAAACTTATCTCTAAGTTCTGCCTCTTAATTCTCATCCCTTTTATGTAACTAATTTCCCCTTTTCATCTTCAATCAAGGTTTATTTTAGTTGTTTTTATTTTTAATTTTTTTTTAAGATTTTATTTTTTATTTTTTCGACAGAGATAGAGACAGCCAGCGAGAGAGGGAACACAAGCAGGGGGAGCAGGATAGGAAGAAGCAGGCTCATAGTGGAGGAGCCTGATGTGGGGCTCGATCCCATAACGCCGGGATCACGCCCTGAGCCGAAGGCAGACGCTTAACCGCTGTGCCACCCAGGCGCCCCTATTTTTAATTTTTAAACTCATCTTCTTAAGGAAATATAGGGAATATATAAAAGGACACTATGGATTAGAACTTTTTCTATGTAGAGAATTTTTTTAAAATCAATGTGTTTTTAAAAAAAATTTTTTTAATTTACTTTAGAGAGAAAAAGAGAGAGAAGGGGGAGGAGCAGAGGGAGAGGGACAGACAGACTCCCCACTGAGCGAGAAGCCCTATAGGGCTGGATCCCATGACCCTGAGATCATGACCTGAGCCGAAATCAAGAGTCGGCCACTGAAATGACTGAGCCGTCCAGGCACAGCCCTCTGTAAAGGATTTTTAATGTATTTATTTATTTATATCTTAAGCATTATTCCAAGTTATTGCATACTCTTTACAAGCATCTTTATAAATGAAACTTTGTATTTAGTATTATTTTCCTACAGTTTTTAAGAAAGAGAAATACTGAGTCACACTGTGTGAAGATGTTTTAAGATTATTTGCATATATTGCGAGTTGCTTTTCAAAGGGAGTGAGCCAGTTTTTCTTTACACCAATAACTATCAAACTAGGTTGTTTCACTACAAACTTGCCAGCAGCAATTCTGCATTAACAAGTAAATTAAGGTAATTAATTTTTCACCTTATTGCCTCCTAGCCCCTATTAGACATTGCTTTGTTAATGTGGTTTTTTATGGTATTTTTCTTCTCCGCCTAAAAAAAAAAAAAAAGTAACTAGGGTGGGTCTGCTCAGCCACATTTAAACCAAAGTGCCCAAATTCTTCATTTCAAATTCTTTGAGCGCAGATCCTCTTCTCACTTTTCTTAGCTTACCATTTACTTTGTGCTTCTGCTTTGTTAAGACAAAACCCTGAATTCTGTGAATGCTGTTCTCCCATTGTTGGTGCTATTTTCAGCATTGCCTGTTTCTTTGTATATTGTGGGTGCTACATGACCACGTATATAGTGGAGTTTGAGAAAGATTCAGAACATTTTTTCCATTGTACTCTTCATCCTCTATCAGTAATAACTCTACTGGCCTTTCACTGTAGGGGAGGATCTTTTTATAAGTGGAGACTTTCGAACCCTGCGCCCTTGGAATGAATGTATGTGGACATCAAGACTTCAGCTATTAAGGGCTGAGAACCCCAGGCCTAGTTTTGATACTGAGGATATCCCTACAGAACCATGGGTGTAGTTCCCACAGTGATGATCTCAGCTGTGGTAAGCAATTGAGTGGCTGTACCACTTCAGAGAAGTCATACTTGGTGTGGATGTCTAAGAGCAGGGGCTGCTTGTAAGTCTTTCCTCCTCATTGCGTCTTTTACATCTGTTTCCTCAGAGTGTTGATTATTTATTTGTTGAGCTGAGTGTGAAGTACTCTCTATATAGTAAGTCATGTTTTTTTTAGTGGAATTGAATGAAATTGTCCAGATTAACTGTATTTTTCGATGTCTCCTCTTTTCCTGCCCAACTCAGTTGTGTGGTTGGACTGAAGATTACTTCAAATCCTTTTTCCTCTCTGCCTTTCTATGATAGTGTAAATAGGGAAGCTATGGAAAAGAGTATAAGAGTTGGAAGATTATTTAATACAGGTATCATTTAATATAGGCACCCACTTTAATTTAATTTTTCCTTCCACAGTCTGCATTCAGTAGACTTACAGGCTTTGAATATGTGTTTTTAAGGAGGGCGAATGCATTTTGAGGTAGCTTTGGATTTGGGATAACTTTTATTTATATTCAGCTGAAATGAATGTCTCTCTGATTTCTTCCTATCACGATTATATAGAAAGAATTAGAGGCACCTTGGTGGCTCATTCAGTTAAGTGTCTGCCTTCAGCTCGGGTCATAGTCCTGGAGACCTTGGATCAAGCCCCGGGTTGGGCTCCCTGCTCAGTGGGGAGTCTGCTTCTCCCTCTCCCTTTGCCCCTCCCCCCCCACACTTGTACTCGTGCACGTGCACACACACCCTCTTTCAAATAAATAAATAAAAATCTTTTTTAAAAAAAGATTTAGGGGCGCCTGGGTGGCACAGCGGTTGAGCGTCTGCCTTCGGCTCAGGGCGTGATCCCGGCATTGTGGGATCGAGCCCCAACATCAGGCTCCTCTGCTATGAGCCTGCTTCTTCCTCTCCCACTCCCCCTGCTTGTGTTCCCTCTCTCGCTGGCTGTCTCTATCTCTGTCGAATAAATAAATAAAATCTTTAAAAAAAAAAAAAAAGAATAGAGACTATTTGTCCTCTTCTTTAAAAAAAAAAAAAGATTTAAATTTTCTAGTTTCCTCGAGAACCTTCTGTATCTATTCGTAGAACTGTTGTTTCTTAGAAAAGTCTTCTCTTACTCTTGAACCATTTGCTACTCATAAAATACTATTTTGAAGCTCATCACCAGCTTTTCCCTGAATGTGCTCTAATATATCCTTCTCTAAATGGTGCTGAATTTAATGTTCTGTATGTGATATGACCATTAACAAAAGAGAATGGGGTTATCATTCTTCTTTCATTTATATAACATACTGCTATTTATTCAGCACAGAAACAAATTAGGTACCTTTGGTAGTTATATTTCATCACTTAACATATTGAGTTTATTTCCAATAAAACCTTAAGTCTTTTTCCCACCTGCTTAATTATATGTTCCTTCTTCCTACATGTACACTAGCTTGTGGGGTTTTTTAAGCACAATTTTATCTTTATCTCCTTTAAATTTTATCTTGTTAAGAGTTGGCTCAGTTGTTCCAGCCTTTTTAAAAGCTTCATTGTATCTTCCAATATATTCATTAAACTTTTGCCATCTGCAAATGTGATGAACATTTTTAATGTGTAACTCCAGATAATTAATGTTTAAAAATCAAACAGTCTCAAACTATATTGGTCATGGGTCCCCAAAACTACTCCCAGGTTTGGTGATTTGTCAGAAGGACTCATAAGATTTATTACAGCAAAAGAATACAAAGTAAAACTAGCAGAGGGGACCAGACAGAAGCATTTGTGAGTTTTCTCCCAGTGGAGTCATGGCACATACTTCATTCCTCCAGTGAGTTGTGACAACATGTACAAATTATCGCATATCAGTGAAGCTCATTAGAGATTCAGTGCTCTAGGATTTTATTGGAGACTGGTCATGTAGGTACCCTCGGCCTTGTGCCAACCAAAATTTCAGACTTCCAGAGAAAAGGCAGATATTTAGCATAAAACATATTGTTTGCACAAACAGTCCAGGCGTGGTCATTTAGGGAAAATTTTATATCATGGTGGGAAACTATTTATCAGCCACATTCCCAGAAGCCAACCAAGGGCCAGGGCAGTTCCGTGGATAAGCAGTATCAGGCCTGCTATATTAACTCTTTTCTATACATTGTGTTATGTTGACATTTGCTAGAATATATGTATAGCGTAAGTTTTTTAGGCTCTTGGTGGGATACAGTTTCTTAGAGTATATACCAGAGGGAGTTATTCAGTGCTTTTCATGCTCATATAACTAACTTTGAACATAGAACTTTCTGATGAGGTTAGACTTGTTATTTTTACAGCAGTAGACCTTTCATCTGAAATACTTTACCACTTATGATGATTTCTTCTAAACAGTTTCAGTTATATAAGAATATTTAACATTTGTCTCTTTTTCCTCTTGATTACTAATTGTGAAATATTTATGAATTTTGTAGATTCCAGACTTCCAAATGGCTAAATTATAAAGGTGCTATACAACTTATAGAACCCAATTTTACGCTAATTTTTATATTTATTTTAACGTTGTTTATGATTGTGTAAGGTTGAGAAGAGAATTAGTAATAACAACAACAAATCACAATTTGGAAAAGAAACAACTAAATCTTCATAATTTAAATTTCATGACTTATGATATCCTATTTAAGTTGATGCAGAAAGATAACTGTTTATTTTAGAACATCAGGGCAGAAACCTTTTTTCACTGTGTGAGAAGTACTTGATTTGATGTAATACAAATAGATAATTTTGGACTTGTCTAAAAAATGTTTTTTTTCTAAGCTTATACTATATATTGAATTATACATTCTTAAAAGGCCAAGAAAGAACTGTGTAAGTCCTTCTGCTTATCCATTTAGCAAATCAAATATAATTTAATATTTGACTATTTGATACCATGTGCTATAAGAAATTTTATCATTTGTATTCCAAAACTACATATAAAATATAGAAAGATTTTAATACATATATCTTTAACATTTGGAATAAATTTTTCAGGGGATTTTTAAGAATGCCTTTCAGTGGAGATTTTTAAGAAGATGAAAGATAATGACCTTTGCAGTTTTTATTTAAGTGCAGTTCTGCCCAAGGACAAATGAATGATTGGATGACATTTAAAAATGATCCTTACAGACATACAATTTTTTGATGCTCTCCCCATCCCTAATTTATTGTTCTCTTTGAATATTTCCACAGAAAGCTCATCCATTCTCAGGGATTGAACTACCATCCTTTTACTAATGATCTGAAATGGAGCTCTCTCAATCTGGCCTTGTACCTTCTTCAGTCAAATGTATCTAGCCTTCCTATTCTGGATTTCTCAAAAAAACTGAAACCCAAAGAGTTACATGGGGAATTCATTATTGCCAACTTCAACTGACCATTTTTATTTTGTTTTCTTATTAATTTCACTCGTACCAGTATGTTCCTGGATTTCCAGCTTGCCACTCTGTGTATTTAACTAATGTTCATTTTTAGAAATTTATTTTTTTAAGTTATATTTTTAAATTAATAAATGCTCATTGAAAAAGACTACCAGGACCTTTTTTCTTCTCCTTCTCTTCTCATTTCAAAATCCAGTTTGTACTGATTCTTTTTTTTTTTTTTTGGTACTGATTCTTTCTATTGCCTTTTAAGATACCTTTTCTGAGTAACCACTTTGATCACTTGTTTCAGTCTTCATGTATAGTTTTATCATATTCTTTTAAAAAAATATTTATTTATTTATTTAAAGAATCTCTACACCCAGCGTGGGGCTCGAACTCATGACCCTGAGATCAAGAGTTGCTTGCTCTTCCAGCTGAGTCAGCTAGGCACCCGTAATTTTATTATATTCCTAATGTACTTTGAGTCATAGGAGTTTTAGGTTAGCTGATAATTTGTGGACACAGCCTTTACCCTTAAGAATCCTTTCATAACTAGTAAGGTGGCCTCTTCAGTGGTTACACAGCTCTGTGACTTAGAAGATTCTTCCTAACTGTGAATCCAATTCTTCTTTGTTGAAATGTCCACCATTTTGATCCTATGTCATCTCTCAGGAGAAAAACAAAAATAAGTTATCTTCCTTTTTGACACGACTCTTCTGATATTTGAAAATTGCTTTTATATCTTCCTTCTTTTCCCAGATTAAGCATCTTTACTTCCCCACACTTTGCTCATTTGGTTCATTCAGTAAATACTTATTGAGCACCTCTTAGGTACAAGTCACTATTTGAAATACTTGGAATATGGTGGTAAATATGAGTGGTTAGCTCTCTTTTTTCATAAGGCTTATGTCAAAATAGCTGTAAACAAAAAGTATTTCAAATTTAGACAGTGACAAGTAAAAAATAAGATAATTCTGAATTTTAATAAATGCCACGAAGAAAATTAAATGGTTATGGGATAGAGAGGGCATGGAGATGAGAGGCTACTTCTCCATTTACTTTGGTTTTCAAATGTCCCATCATCTTGGTTGGTCCACTAGTCAGCAACATGCTTGGGCTTTGGCACTTTTCAAATCCCTATCATGATGGACTTCTGACCTCTTAATGTTCTCTCTGTAAATAGGAAGGTAGAGGCTTCTTAATTATAGGTGAGATGGAGCTCTTTGGACTATGATGTCAGTAAGGCCACTATTAAAAAGGAAGACACAAAATTTATACCTTTAGGGTAATTGTTGGACTTAGACATAGTATTCTCTGGCTTAGTCTGAGCTTGCATGGTACAATGAGACTCGCAGTTGCTGTGTCTAGACAGTGTGCTTCCATTAGTGCCGTCTCAGATAGGCTTACCTGTTAGAACAGCAGTGTTACCCTCACTTTGTAATGGACTTTTTCAAGCCTGTTGTTTTTGAACAATTTTTCAACCAGACCTTTTCTATTCTGAACTTGGAAAATCAATTTCTTGAACCTTATATTGCAGGGTTTTACAGTCATCCCTATAAAATTTAATCTCACTTAGTAGCCCTTCCTTCTAGTTTTATGTGATCTTTTTGAATCATGTTATAGATTTGAAAAGCTTACCCTCTCTGTTGTCTTTCAAGTCAGCCGTAACCAAGAACAGAACTTAGCAAAAGGCTCCTTCCAATGGATTTTGCTTTATTTAATTAGCACATTTTGAATATGGCTGTATATCTGTCTCTAGCTCTACCTAATATCTGGTTCCCATTTTATCTAGTGTTAATATCTAGTTTTGTCCCCCCCCCCTTATTTTCAGTCACTTCAAATCATTTCATGAGATGTTTCCTAAAGAAAATGAAGTGTAGTTGTTCAGCCTGCATTCCAGAGTCAAACTGATTTGGATTTTAATTGTTTCTCCTGTCTCTTGTTATCTGTGTAATACTGGGCATGTTACCCAACCTCTTTGACTTGGTTTTCTAATAATTGTACCTGCTTTGTGGGGCTCTATGAGATAATGAATATAAATCACCTGTCATAAGAAGATCCTGATAAATATTACGGACATCAGCTGGAGTCATTCTTGTCAGTCCTGAATAAATTAAATATACTTTATCTTGGGCTTTCTTGATCTAAAACCCTGTAAGTGCATGTGTACCTACACAAATATACACATAGCCAGACTTTTACCATTTCTTCTAAGGGATGGGCAGTGTGGAACATCTTTGTTTTTTAAGTATTATAAGCCATTTGTCTAGAATTTTACTACATGAAGCATCAAACTTACCATCTCTGAAATTCATACTTTCTTAGCTTAAACTTTGTCTTCTCTCTAGTCATTTGTTTTCTTTTTGGTGGTCCACAGTTTCTCAAGGAGTAGATATTAATACTGAACTTTTAATAGCTACCTTGGTTTATCTTTGAGCCTAGTCAAAAAGAGACCTGGGCAGGGGATGCTGAAAGTATTGTGGGGCTGGTTCACTTAGTCATGGTTCTTAGGTCTTTGGTAGCACAGAGAATAAAATTGTCTAGAGTGGGAGGAGAGATAACATAACACAAGTGCTGTATGATAAGCACTGTGAAAATGTCTTCATGTGTATTATTTTATCCCTTTTAGTAACTTCATTTCACAGCTGAGGAAACTGAGCATCAGAATTCAAATCCCTACTTCATGTCACATCCGCAGAGTGGTGGCATCTCTACAAGTTGATTCCAGTTTTGTCTGATACCAAAACCATGTCCTTTCCACTCCAATGTATGCTGCTTCCCCCTTTCCCCTACTATTTGGCATTTAACATTATACTGACATGTATATCAAAGTACCCACTCCTCTTTCACAGGGCATTGGGAAACCAATAAAGGATTGCTATAGAGATTTGTAAAGTTAGAGAATTGATGAGGATCGTGACTAAAATTGGCACATTTCCCCTACATAGGAAAACTTGAACGTTTTAGGAGTATTATAAAATCATGGCACCTTAGGGTTGGAAGAGACCTTTTTGGTCATGAGTTCTGCTTTCTAGGCATGTAACAGTCATATATGGGATGTATTGTAAGGAGGTTATTTTAGTATTTTTGTATCTGAAATACTTTGTGATTTAAGATCAATTTTTGCCTTTATTGTACTTCTCTATAATACGTTGTATTTTAAAAGTTTCTTTGTGTTTCTATAATCTGATGGTTACACAGACTTGATATATGTGAATAATGATAAGTGAATAGAAATTTTAGAATTCTTTTTCTGTACATGAGAGGTACTATGAAGGTCATCTCTTTAGTTATCATGAAGGGTTCCTAATGACTTATGCTAAAATTCTGGAAAAGAGTTTTACACACAAAAAAAATAAGTGCAGGTAGGCTGATTTTGGTTAAATAATTCTGCCTGTGTGTGTGGTTTAGCAAAGCTTCTAATAATGGTTTATTTCATGTTTCTCTAAGCCATATTGACAGAAAAATCACCTTAGAATATTAAAGTGCAAATAGAAATCATCTTTTACTAATAATCTAATTTTACAATTTTTTCCAGCTTTATCGAGGTATAATTGACAAAATTGCCCAAATTTAAAGTGTTTTTTTTTTCTAAATAAGGATTCATCCTGTTTGATCTTAATGATGGAGTCACATTGTACACTGATTTTTTTAGTCTTGCAGTGTTATAGCATAAAACACAGTCACTATCTAATTGTATTTTAAACAAATGTGAAATCTTAAGTTCCATATGATGGAGTGGACAGATATTTTATGTAAATATCAGTGAATTTATCAGTGGGTTTCAAGTAGTGGTTAGCTCTTTAGGCTGATATTGGACATTATTACTCTAAAGAAGCTAAAGAAAAAAATTTAAAAAGAGGAGAAAGAATAGACACAGACATATATATGTATGAAATCATTCCAAAAATCTTCTAGAACCTTAAGTTCTGTGGGGGGGGGGCAGGGACTTTGTTACATTCACCACTGTATTCCTATCATCCAAAATAATACACCACATAGGATAAGTGTATAATAAGTATTTGTAGCAACACTGACTATCTTGGCTTTACGGATGCATATTATACTAAAAAAGAGGGGAATATTTCTGCTTTTGAGTAGATTACACTGCTAATTATTTGGGGGCTTTGCTTGAATACTTCTAAGAATTTATGTTTTCTTTCTCCTAAATTTCTAGATGCTATCAGCAAAGTGTTTTACACAAAAGCTAAGAACAGAGCATCCTTACTTGGGGTAACTGTACCAAACACATTCTCGCGTGTGTTTATGCTCATGTCTTTTTATCTGAAATGAGAAAAATACAGCTGTGACTGTTGAACAGCTTCTCATAAATTGCTGAATGTCAGGTAAATAATAGGCTCATATCTTTGCGTGTATATATAATTGTATAGGAAAACATTGGTGATGTGGGATATTATTTTGGTTACCAAATAAGATAAAGTTTCATGTTGCTGGCTGTATCTTTCTTTCTTTTTTTTTTTTCTTTTAAGATTTTATTTATTTATTTGAGAGAGAGAGACAGAGACAGAGATAGCGAGAGAGAGCAGGAGCAGAGAGGAGGGAGAAGCAGGCTCCCCACAGAGCAGGGAGCTGATGCAGGACTCGATCCCAGGACCCTGGGATCATGATCTGAGCGGAAGGCAGGTGCTTAACTGATTGAGCCACCCAGGCACCCCTGCCTGTATCTTTTTAGCAGAGCTATTTTTACTGCTTTCTAGTAAAACAGGTCTTTTCTCTGATGTGAATTAATTTTTCCAAGTCACTGACCCAGCATTTCTAAGAAGTAAGTCTGGACAGTTTACATCATATTCACTGGCAGTGTTTATTAGAATTGAGGAGTCCCAATTAAATCAGAATACCTGGAATGTGGGTCTCTGGAACCCAAGTTGTTTTGTTTTGTTTTGAGAGAGAGAGAGTGTGTGCACATGAATGGGGGGAGGGGCAGAGGAAGAGGGAGAGAGAGAATCCCAAGTAGGCTCCATCTCAGGACCCTGAGATCATGACCTGAGTCGAAATCAAGAGTTGGACGCTCAACCGCCTGAGATACCAAGGTGCCCCAGGAACCTGAGTTTTTGACAGGGCTGCAGGTAATTTCTCTCTGTGCTCAGAAGATTGAGAATCATTGTATTAAATTTTGCTGAAAGTGTCTCTGCCCTGGGGAGAGGCTGGATCTTGGAGGCTCTGCAGAAGGAATCCCTCACTGGAAGTTCTCTGGCCCCACTTTTAAGTTCCAAATGAATCAGTTTTAAGACCCTGATTGTGTCAGTGTGAGTCAGAACCTAATTGTTTTCCCACCACTCTGTTAGAGTACAGCTCTCTCATTTGATCATTCTTCTCTGCAGACATGGCCCACCTTCATTCTCTTACCAGTTGCACGGGACCACTGCCACATTTGGCAGGTACCTACCTAAATGTCCTGGCTTAGCATCACCCCATCTCACAGAGTAGGTCCCATTTCCTGTATTGATCCACCTTCTTCTCACCTCTCTAGTATGAACCAGAAAATGATTCTGAATTTCCAGACTTAAGAAAGGCAGTCTTTCTTTCTGATGTGTCAAAGCTCAGTTAATAAATAAATAAATAAATAAATTTACGCATGTACAATCTGTTTAAACTTATTTGTATCAGCAAAGTACATGGTAGTGTTACCTTTTATAAACAAAGATGGTGATATCGAACTAATTTTCTAGAAGTAATGATGGATTTTTAGTTTTACATCCATGTTGTAATGGTTGGCCCTCCTTGAATTCAGGGGCATTCTAAAATGCAGCATTTAGAGGACAGAGCACACCAATTAACATAAGTAGATTAAATCCATGACTTCATGGGCATTGTGCCCTTGCCAAGTTAATTAGTCTCAAAAGTTGGATTTTGCCTGGACATTTGTCTCATTTTCTTAGGCAAGAGTTAAGAGGGCTGACACTGTGTATTAAGCTTTTTTGTATCCCCTGAACTAATTAGTACAGTGGCTTATACATAGCAGATATTTAGAAAAAAATATCCGGATGTATTGATACTGATTCAATACAAGAGCGTTTCAGCCACTTTGCCTGGGTTTCTTTGGGAAGGATCTTCTAGGATTTTAAATTTCTATTCTTGTTGTATTTTGTGTGTGTGTGTCTGTGTGTGTTTAAATTCAGTCATATTAGCACTTACCTGTCTTCTTGCTGAAACTCCTTTTTAATTGAATGTGATTATTACATTAATGATATATTAGTTGTCTTGGAGAGTTAATATTCTTCCTAGTTCAATTAAAAAATTTATTGTAGGGGCGCCTGGGTGGCACAGCGGTTGAGCGTCTGCCTTTGGCTCAGGGCGTGATCCCGGCGTTGTGGGATCGAGCCCCACGTCAGGCTCCTCCACTATGAGCCTGCTTCTTCCTCTCCCACTCCCCCTGCCTGTGTTCCGTCTCTCGCTGGCTATCTCTATCTCTGTCGAGTGAATAAATAAAATCTAAAAAAAAAAAAAAATTATTGTAAGCCTATGATGTGACTCAAACTGGAGATGAAAGGTGATATCAAGACAACACTCACCTTCTCTCATAGGGAAGGAAGGTAAAAATATTCAGCTTCCTATCAAATACTCAGTGTACCTGTTCAGGAGTAATTTATTTAGGAAAGTGATAATTTCTTTATATATGAAAAATTTTGCTAAATTAGACAAAATCTTAGAAAAGTGGGTATTAGAATTTGATACTAGGCAATTATATTTTTTAGAGGACTTGAACATACCCACATCGGAACGAAGTGCTGACATAAATTGCTCTGATTTCTTGATCTCTAAAGCAGATCCCATTCAGGTGTTAGGTACAGACTCTGTGGTAACCAGGTTAAAGTACTTGTTCTGTATGCTGTAGATTTTGGAGACTTCTTGGTAGACTTTGAGCCATGGAGACTCATAATGATTACAGTCTCCTAGGAAACTTAATCTGGCTGCAGATTGCAGGATTTATTTCGGGAGGTAGAGACCAGATAGGAGACTATTATGGACTAGTGTTTGTGGTCCACCTCCGAAAGCCCCCCCCCATTCATATGTTGAATTTCTAACACTCAATGTGACTGTATTTGGAGATAGGCTGTGAGGCAGTGCTGAAGGTTAAATGGGGTCATAAGGGTGGTACCCTAATATGATAGGGCTGATACTCTTATAAGAAGAGGAAGAGATACCAGAGTGTTTTCTCTCTTTCTCATGTGAGGACACAGCAAGACGTCAGCCATCTGCAAGCCAGGGAGAGAGCTCTCACCAGAAATTGAATTGGCCAGCAGCTTGATCTTGGAGTTTCCAGCCTCCAGAACTGTGAGAAATAAACTGCACTGTTTGTGCACAGAGTTGAGGTACAGTAGGTCACACTCACCAGTTAGAGAGTGATGGAAATCCTACCAAAATTCAAGTTCTCAATGCCAACAAATGGCCAACCTTGCAAGTAGGCCTTTCCGAGGATAGCAGTCTCTGGCTTGCTACATTAACTCTTTTCTGCATGGAATATTTTAAATGAGAAGGAGAAAATTACACGTCACTCTCCTTTTATTAACGAAGTTTGTGCGTCACAAATTTAAATTCTAGTCATTATCTTCAGTTGGCAACACGTAAGGATACTTTTTTTTTAAAAGGGAGGTTTTAATTTTTTATTTTTTTAAGATTTTATTTATTTATTTGACAGAGACAGCGAGAGAGGGAACACAAGCAAGGGGAGTATGAGAGGGAGAAGCAGGCTTCCCGCCAAGCAGGCAGCCCAATGTGGGGCTCAATCCCAGGACCCTGGGATCATGACCCGAGCCAAAGACAGATGCTTAACGGCTGAGCCACCCAGGCGCCCCAACACGTAAGGATACTTTTGACAAGCATTAGGAAGTGAAAACAATTCTGAATGCAGTGAAATGTTGCCACACCTTTGAGGTCAAACCATGGAGCAGCATTTTAGGTTACATTTTCTTATATAGTAAAAATAATTTCATGATATCTTAAGTAATAAATATCTAGAAACAAGTCAAAGAGGTATGGCCACCTTATAATAAACTTTGAGTTAAAGAACTGTTGCACATTATATTACTAAATGTCTTTGTACTTTCAATTTCAGTCAGATTGTTTCTTATCAGTTTGTCAAGAGTTCATTATATAGTATGAATATTAGCCCTTTTTCATATGTGGTATATTTTTACCTTCTTTCCTCACCCCTGGCCAGAATGTTATTAAGACAAAGCATTTAAAATTTTTTTTCGATCTCTAGAAGGAATCTATAACTTACCTTGAGATTGAGTTTTTGCTTGGTTGCTAAGAAATAGGCATGACTAAAATGTGAACATGTTGAAAATCAAATGGGCTGTGTTAATTTAATTTCCAAGAGAGCTGTTTGAGCAGTTCAGCGTTTGTGAAAATCTACACTCTGTTTAAATGGACTTTTAACTTTCTTCGTATGAAATGAGCCATGAGCTAGCCCATTAGGTGATGTTGAAAAACTCAGCATCAAGAACAGTGTTGTCCAGGACCATTTCCAGAATAATATTTAGTTGAATTGAAAATGGAGGTTGATATTTCTTGACTTCTGTGACATTAATTTGTCTTAAATGTTTGTCCAAGGTCTTGCATTTAGTTTATTGATAATAAACATAAAACCCTCAAAGATCCATTTCAGATGGGTGATGAAAATGTTGTAAGTCTAATTAGGAATTATGATGGGGAAAGAAAAAATATAATAGCTACATTAAAGAGGATTTGGCCTGATCTCGGATTTTTGTCATGAAGTCAGGAGAGCCCATTCATGTTGTTTGTTTCACTCTATGGAATCTTTTCAAATAATTGCAGACAAGTAGTTTTTCATGATTTTCAAAGACGTGCTGAGAATTGAACTCCCTGCAATGGAAATAATACTAGAAAATTTACTGCCTCCAAAAAATGAAGTAAAATGAACAAAGTTGGCCAGTCGTGGCTCCTTGTTACATTTTCCAACAATGCTATTCCCTCTATTACCTGCCAGTCCCCAAATTGTGTTTCCTAACCATAACAGGCGCAAAATCATGGTACAGGGGTATTCAAATGGTTTTTGGTATTTTTCTGGTTCTTCCCTATCGCTGTTCTCCCCATTGCTTGTATACTCAAGAACGAGTTAGTCCCATCTACCTTCCTTTCTCTCCTGCTTGGCTCTCATGCTTTTGCAGCCACAGCAGTTGGGTGATGTTCACCTCCGCTTCCTGGGAGGTCACTGCCATTTGATGTCTCTTGCTCTCTGTCAACCCTCCTATGGAAGGTCTGTATTGCTTTCTCTGGAGTTCTGCAGAAGCACACTGCATTCTGTAGGATCTTAGCAAAAATCCAGCTCTTCCCACCCCTCAAAAAGTAGATTTGTTAGAATGTACTACATAGATCCTAAATCTTCCCTGTCTTACGCTCCAAGTGTCTCAGAGATTTTCCAGGCAGCTTCTTGTTCTCTTGTTTTGTTATAGCATCTGCTGTCCAGAGCTCTGGGGCAAGTCCCAGTTAGAACTGGGAGGTAGAAACGGTGTAGGCTCAAGGGCATCCAGAGGGCAAGATGCCCCTGACAGTGTTTTCCCTTTCTATAGCACGTATGGCCTTTTATTTCTTTGGGATGAGCTTTTACCTCAGAGATGCCTTAGCAGTTAATAGAGATAGTTTTCTGGCAGGCCAGACATGTCTTGAGGTCAGCATAGTTTGTTATACATAATTACATGATGATAGAATACTTAAAGTTTTCAAACTTTCTCATAAAGCCAACAAAATCTTTTTTACGCGCGCACACACACGCACTCGCACACACACCGGCCCAGGTCCTCTCATTGAAGCAGGTTGCAGTCCTGCAGGCATTCATCCCCTGAGGCTCATGCATAGAATATGATAGGTTTTTGGAGATTACTGATCTCTTAACTCCCTTGTTTTATAGATGAGAAAAAGAATGTCCATGGAATCCAAATCTGTCATTTCTCAAAGGCAATACTATTTCTAGACCTTCTTTGAGCCCGTTTCTTCTTTATGAGACATGATGGAATTAACTGTTCATGTGGCATTTCGTGTATACAGATCCGTAATGCTTTCTTTTTGTTTTATACTTAAACATTAGTGCTCTCTCTTGTAGTCTCTAACCTCAGAGTTTTGTTTTTTTTTTTAAATTAGATCCTCAGTGCCTAAGGTCATCTTATCATATGTTAGGTAGCTAATACATGTTACAGTAAAGTGAATAAATTTATTTAATACCTTTCTTGGAAATTATGAATTTGGTTTATGAAGTATCATTTTGTATTTGTTGATACTTTAATTTTTTTTAAGATTTTTTATTTATTTTAGAGAGAGAGAGAGAGAAAGCACAAGTAGGGGGAGGGGCAGAGGGAGAGGGAGAAGCAGGCTCCCTGCTGAGCAGGGAGCCTGACTTGGGGCTTGATCCCAGGACTCTGGATCGTGACCTGAGCCGAAGGCAGACGCTTACCTGACTGAGTTACTGAGGCACCCTGATATTTTAATTTTTATATTTTAATTTTTAATTGACTGTCCTGTTACTTTATGTGAGCAAGTTCTATTTCTTCAACTAGATTGTCACTCTTTTAAAACCTTCCGTATCTACCCCTTCCCATAAAACCCAGTATAATAGAAACACATTGATAACCAAAGAGAATCCCACAGAAAATGTCAAGATACTGCTGCTTTACTCCCTTCTTAGTGTCTCTTAAAATCTTTCTGACATTGACAAATAACAGTTACAAGTGCTTCTTGTTTCTCGAGGCTGTTGGATAGAGAGGCGATGTATAATAGGAAATAACAGGAGTTTGTGTTTGGGATCTACTGCTTATTAGCTTTTGACCATGACCATGTTACTTAACCTCTAATTCTATCATCTGTAAGACAGGGAAAATAATATCTGTCATCTTGTGATAAGTAAAGGAAATTACACTGAGTGTCTAGGAGTACAACATGTAATAATTGATAACTCTTTAAATGATGTAGTTCTTGTCGTGTATAAGCAGGTGTGATGAACCTGCCAGTCCATTGGTGTTTAAAGTTTAATGTGGATACAGATCATGTGGAGATCTTGTTAAATTGTAGGTTCAGATTTATTGGGTCTGAGGTGATGCCAGAGATTCTTCGTTTCTGATAAACTTTTAGGTGCTCTAGAGACCCGTGACATAGCAACGTGCTGCATTATTCAGGATTCCCACCCTGCATTTTTTTCCCCATCTGTTGAATGATTGGATTGTCTTTCACAATTACTCTATGTCTCGTCAGACATTGTGACTGTGTTTTTAAGGTAGTTAACAATAATATCTTGGACTTACGCTTGCTTTGAACACCTCTTTTTGTTAAAATGCCAAAGGCATGATACATTTTTTTGAAAGCTTGCAGTGCTGGGTATCAGACAGTTAAGGGCCAACAATTAAGGTACAAATGATGATCCTGTCTACTTTTGGAGGGTTTGAGTTTGAAAGGATACCAAGCAAGGACTTTAGGCAGATCAAGTCTTTAGCCATTTTCTTCCTGCTGTGTTTGAATTATCTACAGGTCAAAAAATTACAAGTATAAATCTAAATATCCCATGTAAGATGAACTTTATAAAGCTTCCTAAATTGAAATAAAAAGAACACTAGACTGGGGGTCAGGAGATGAGAATTCTGGTTTTGGGTCCAGCAAAGATTAGCAGGGTGACCTTGGAAAGCTCAGTGTTAATTCTAACTTTTTCATGCATTTGTGATACTTTGTAAAACAAACTTTTAAACAAAGTTCTCAGTTTCCTCTGTAAGAATGGATCTCACCTGTAACAATTTTCTAATCTTCAGTATTCTGAGTTTAAATTTAAAACTATTAAGTACTCTAACAATTAGTTGATTATGCTTAGTTTTATTTTAATTCATTTTTGTGAATAAGATTTTAATAATACATTTTAGAGCAATTTACTGATAGAATATTTCAGATATTTCATCAAAATTTGAATACTTTGGGGCACCTGGCTGGCTCAGTCGGTTAAACATCTGCCTTCAGCTCGGGTCATGATCTCAGGGTCCTGGGATCGAGCCCCTTGTCGGGCTCTCCGTTGAGTGGGGAGTCGGCTTCTCCCTCTTTCTCTCTGCCTGCCACTCCCTCTGCTTGTTCTCTCTCTCTCTCTCAAATAAATCTTAGAAAAAAATTTGAGTATATTTTAATAAAATACAAATTAAGGCAAATGTAAGAAATTCTTTGAACTATAATTATTTTTAAGTTATTTTTCTTCTAATGTTTACAGAATTACCCACTGATATAAAAGACAAAACACAAGAGATTTATGAATTCCTGACTGTTGTAAAATACTCTTCAGCTCCTATGTGCAACTCCTGCAAATACCATGTTAATTTGTGAGTACCTGCAGAAGCACAAATTAAAACATGAAGCAAGAAAATGGACCTTGGCACTCTTGGGAAATGATACTTAGTTAAGTGGGGATTTATTGCATTTGTGCTGTCTGAGAGGAAGGATTTGACAAGTTAATTAATTTGTCTTCTCTCTTACCTAAGTTCTTTCATTGTTCAAATCCTCCTGAAGCGCCAAAGCAGTACCTCTCTGTGCCCTCAACAGCGGCCCACAACCCTTCAGGGCATCCTGACGCTTATTTTGAGGGGAAAGGGCAAGAGATGTGGAGAAGCGTTTCCCTGGGCTTGAAGAGTGTTGCTTGTGAGATTTTCAGGGTCATAGGTCACACTACGTTGGTCTTAGCACCAAATCCAAGTGGCAAAAGGCTTAACCCACTGAGCCACGAGGGTTTCGGAGGGGAGGGGGGTGGGGGATTGGGCTAGGCCAGTGATGGGTATTAAGGACAGCATGTGTTGCATGGAGCACTGGGTGTTATATGCAAAACAGTGAATCATGGAACACTGCATCAAAAACTAATGATGTCCTGTATGGTGACTAACATAACATAATAAAAAAAATAAAGACCATCCAAAAGTTAAAAAAAATATGTGTTTATTGTTCCTAGTATAAGTTAAAAATTTTTAGTTATTTATTTTCCGGTTGTTTGTTAAACTCCATGTGTTTTTGGTAGATTCACTTTGTATTTAGTGGCCTCATTAAAGTTATTAGTTGTAAAAAAAAAAAAAAAAGTGGCCAAAGGCATCCACTTGCTCTTCAATAGATTTAACTTGGAATGTTTGTGATAGCTAGGATTCTCTGAAACAGAGTCTGCGGCAGTGTCCCCTTCTTCCTGGATCTGAGGGTGGTACTGCTTTGAGTACCACAGTCCTCGGAGCAGAACTGGGTGTGCTGAGATATCAGTACTATGCATATGACCTCTGCCATATGATTATAAATAAAGTACCATTTTGGGTACGATTGAGGTACAAAAGTTATTACTGGGTAGGCTTTTCCCGCAAACCTCTGCAGCTGATCTGTATGTTTGAATGGCAGCCAGACTATTGGAATATATGAACATATATAGCATTGCAAGCTAAAATTATGCTCTTTATAAGCAAATAACCTCCACTGTTCTTCTGAGCACCCTGGAGTTATTTTCTTGGTTGTAGCCATTGTTTTGATGTTTACATATCATCATTTGAGTGTTACGTTATCTAACACTTAGGACTGCTCAGCAGTGGTCGTAAGCATTGTATATCTTAACTCATTTCTAGCGTAGAAAGTGGAAAAGCAAGTAGAGTAAGTTTTGAGTTTGGTGTTGATTCAAAGTCAACAAATAAGTGATAGCTATTTCACATAATTTTCTAGTCTTTGCTTTCTGTAGTGTTGTTTTCAAACTCAGTTCTTAAGTACTGCATTGGGGAGAGGTACTGGACATGTGGGAACATTTTTTTCCTCTGCCAATATTGTCATAAGCCATGATACATATTTCATATTTAAAGCTGATGTATAATCAGTTATTATTGTATGCAGCAGGAACCCTGACATAATGCATGATAATAACAAAATTATATTTTTTCAAGAGGATAGTGAGATTTCCTTAATTGTACATGAAGCTTATTGTATCCGCATTAACAGGATTTCCAGAAAGTGCTTGGAGATCAGTTGGTGCTCAAGTGAGTGCTTAGAGATCAGGTCTCCAAAGAGATTTTTAAAAAGTATTTATATCAAACCTGCATAGTAAATTTTATAAATAAGCTGAATATGTAGCTAGTACTGCCATAGTTGAGTGGTAATACTGTCATTAACTAGCAATAAATTTTATAACTAATTTAATATGCTTCTGTAATTAAGAAAATAAGTTGTCATTTCTATGTAAAGTATTATTTATAAGACAGCATGATATTTTTCCAGGAAGCATAGTATTTACATATATATATGCTCACGACCTCCCGTTTTGCCTATCTAGTTTTCAGGTGTATCCTTGTGGACTATAGTCCTCTCTCTGATTTGTTCCCCACTTTGTTTAAAAAAATAAATAAAAAGCAGAAAGATTCAAGGAGGACTATCTCTTAACATTTTGTTTTGTATTTTTTCCAGCAAGTCTTTTTATTATGTAAGAAACTATGTCCCAACCTCAGGTACACTCATATATGGGAAGACAAGTTTTAGAATGTGCTAAATTAAATGAATAAGGTCTTGGTTATTCTTTATATTCTCAGCGAGTCTTCAGTTGGGGGCCAAAGCAACTCACAAACCATTGCTGTTTATAAAACCTCTCTTTTTCATTTTTCAGCTTTTGTCTGTTCTCAGTTGTATTTTGAATGACTTCTGTCTTCTCTGATGAGTACAGTGCTTGGTGGAGTAGAATGGGAAATGGTATTATCATGCACGTTTTAAAATTCAGCAAAAGAGCGGCCGCTGGGTGGCCCAGTTGTTAAGCATCTGCCTTCGGCTCAGGGCGTGATCCTGGATCCCTGGGATCGAGCCCCACATCAGGCTCCTCCGCTAGGAGCCTGTTTCTCCCTCTCCCACTCCCCCTCCTTGTGTTCCCTCTCTTGCTGGCTGTCTGTCTCTGTCAAATAAATAAATAAATAAAATCTTAAAAAAAATAAAAAAAATAAAATTCAGCAAAAGATATTCAGAATTTTTCCTCTGCATTTCAGCAGGGCCTTGGCTTTGCCTATTTTACTATAAAGCATATTTCAGGTGTTTACCACGGTATTCTTAATATACTTTGCCTTTTACCGATATAAGGTGCCCCAGGACATCTTTATGCAAGAATAACTGCTTTAGACCAGTACAGCTCAAGCTTTAAAGTAAGTATCAGTCACCTGGGGAGCTTGCTAAAATGCACATTCTGATTCAGCTGGGCCGAGTTGGGCCTGAGATTCTGCATTTCAAACAAGCTCCCAGTTGATGCCACTGCTCTCTGATCTAGGGACTGTATCTTGGAAGTATGGGCTATATCCATATGTCTAATGCTTCTTAATGCATATACCACGTGTTCTAGGAATAGCTTGTTCTTAGGTAGTGACTCTCAAACTTTAGCATGCCCCCAAATCATGTGGGAGAATGTTTGCTAAAAATACACATGCCTGGGCTCCCCTCCTCAGAGTCTGTGTCGGGGGGGGGGGGTTGGGAACCTAGGAATCTGCACTTTTCAGAACTCCTCAGATTTTGATGCAGGTAGACTAAGACCACACTTTGAGAAATAGTACTTTAAAGTTTGGAATTGCTGTGGAAATTCACAGTCCTTTCTGGAACGGCAGCTTTTTAAAGCCAAAGTTACATTGAAAAACCCATGTAAAAGGTGATTGCTTTGAATACCAATGTAGTATTTGGTTAATGAGAAAGCAGTCGTATAACTTTGTGTGTTTCTCTTTTCTGTCCCGTTGCCTCAGGCAATAGGCACATAATATTTTACAGAATATGAATGGAGAAGGCCACAGTTTCATTTAGTCCCTAATTAACCCTGAAGGGGTCTTAATTGGATAATTGGGTGGAATTAATAGGTGAGTAGGTGTATTAAATGGTGGTGAATGGATGCTGGTATTGATTCTTCTCTTGGGTATTCTTACCAGGATATTGACTCTCCCTGGGTTCTGCCTACACCTCTGGTATCCCCTGCTATTATAGTTACCTAGTGTCCCAAGATTAGCTGGTGCCTTACATAAAATACAGAGTTGGTCTGCAAGCTGAAACAAAATTAGGAATTCAGATAACTAATGAGTTGTCATTTTGACAGCAGTTAAATTCTAAAAGTATGTCATTCAAAGTGAATTTTAAAAAATGACATCTTTTCACAACTTTAAAAGTGGTTCTTCACCTGCTCATGTCTCTTTCTCTTTTAAGGATGTGGGTGGTATTTATATAATACCTAATTGACTTTATACAAATTATTTTAAAAAACAGGGTTGTACAGAGGTTGCAGTTATTAGATAATCTTACCAGAAACAGAATACTGTGTTCAGCAAACTGTATAATGTTAACCAAAGGGATTTAAAAGCTTTATTTAGGGTTAATCTATCATATGGTTAAATTTATTATCTCATTTATTCATTAATTTGCATATGATCTTATAATTCAAAAAATTTTAAATAGAAGTGTACCCAAAAATGAATTACAGGATGAATTGAATTAAAGCAGATTGTAGCCAAGGCCAGCCCTGGACAGAAATGTGGGATTAGTGAGCTATGATTACATTACTCCTTTTCTGCTTCTCTGCTCTCAAGAGCAAATTCCTTTGTGCTGCTTCTGGATGGTTCTGTTTCAGTGCCACAGTACCCCTCTGAGGTCTCCCTTGCCCTTGAGAATTTCAAGGTCTAGAGCAGAGACAGTTTTGAAACTGCCATGACCTAGTATAGTCAGTGCTGTGTGAGAAGGGTATTTATCACGTAAAATACTTTAAGATCACACAGATTAATTCTGCCTGAAGGAAAGGGGAAGAAGAAGATAAGACAGATACTTCTAGGGGCAATTAACATACAACATAATCCTGTCTGGGATGAGGATATAAACTAAATGACCTTTTTGAGATGCCTTTCTGTTGTGAATTTTCTAGTTTATTAATAGGCTAAGAACTGTGATTTACAGTATAATATTCATACCTCTTAACACAAAGGTGGTTAGCATTGGGGAGGAAAAGTGTCTACTGGTTTTTAAAACAAACCAAAAATTTTCATTGCATGCTGGGAAGTAATTTTGTTGAAATTGGGCAAAAATTTTACTTTGAGTTAAGAGAACAAACATATGAATGAAAAAGAAATATAAAAAAATATTTAAATTCTGACACATTTTTAAGACCAGTTGATTTCTAATTAAGAGGAAAATCAGGATAGCCATTTGTACTAAAGTGGAAAGTCTGTGTTACAGACTTATTGTCAAGTTGTTTTTATTTTCACACCTAACATTTTCTAGGTTTCTACATGTATGGCTCAAGATAGATATAATAAAATTACTGTAGCAAAATATAATTAAAGCCATATGCCGTATGAAATGAAAATGTTTAGAAGTTTACTATATTGTTATATATATATTAGGAACTTTATATCATCTTAAATTAATTATTATTTTGATGCTCCTTGGTGGCTAGAGCTATGGTAATACAACAGTTACTAGTCACATATGACTCTTTAAGTTTAAATTAATTGAAATTAAAGTGAAATTAAACAAAATATGAAATTCTGTGTTTTTGTTTTATTTTGTTTTGTTTTCAGTATTTTGTATGATGCTTGGCCACACAAAAAGCATTTTTATTTTATTTTTTCTTGGTTTGCCTTTCTTTTTATTATTATTAACATGTATTATTTGTTTCAGAGGTACAGGTCTGTGATTCATCAGTCTTATACAATACACAGTGCTCACCACAACACATACCCTCTCCAATGTCCATCCCCCAGCCACCCCATCCCTCCCACCCCCCTCCACTCCAGCAGCCCTCAGTTTGTTTCCTGAGATTAAGAGTCTTCTGTGGTTTGTCTCCCTCTCTGGTTTCTTCTTGTTTAATTTTTTCCTCTCTTCTGCTCTGATCCTCTGCCTTGTTTCTCAAATTCCACATAACAGTGGGATCATATGATAATTGTCTTTCTGTGATTGACTTATTTCCCTTAGCATAATACCCTCTAGTTCCATCCATGTCATTGCAAATGGTAAGATTTCATTTCAACATCACTCGGCATCAGGGAAATACAAATTAAAACCACAATGAGATACCACCTCACACCAGTCAGAATGGCTAAAATTAACAAGTCAGGAAACGACAGATGTTGGCAAGGATGCAGAGAAAGGGGAGCCCTCCTACACTGTTGGTGGGAATGCAGGCTGGTGCAGCTACTCTGGAAAACAGTATGGAGGTTCCTCAAAAAGTTGAAAATAGAGCTACACTACGACCTAGCAGTTGCACTACTGGGTATTTACCCCAAGGATACAATTGTAGTGATCCGTAGGGGCACCTGCACCCCAATGTTTATAGCAGTAATGTCCCCAATAGCCAAACTATGGAAAGAGCCCAGATGTCCATTGACAGATGAATGGATAAAGAACATGTTGGTGTATACACACACACACACACACACACACACACACACACACAGTGGAATACTTACTCAGCCATCAAAAGGAATGAAATCTTGCCATTTGCAATCACATAGATGAACGAGAGGGTTCACTCATATGTGGAATTTAAGAAACAAGACAGACAATCATAGGGGAAGAGAAGAAAAAATAAAACAAGCAAAATCAGAGAGGGAGACAAACCATAAGAGATTCTTAATCATAGGAAACAAACTGAGGGTTGTTGGAGGGGAGGAGGGAGGGGTATGGGGTAATGGAGTGTTGGGCATTAAGGAGGGCATGTGATATAATGTGCACTGGGTATTATATAAGACTGATGAATCACTGACCTCTACCTCTGAAACTAATAATACATTATATGTTCATTAATTGAATTTAAATAAAAATTTAAAAAAATATAGTTCATTTCACTAAAATTACTAGAAAATAAAAAATTGTTATTAATTTTTTCCAATTTTTCTATCCCTTATTCTGTTGGAAATTCTTAAGAAATCTTATTTTGACCTGTCTTTTAAGAGAGACAGTTACAATGATATAAGCTTCCAGGGTCTGTGATTCCTGTTTAACAGTTTGTGTCTTTAAATCATTAGGTTGTTCCAGTGCTCTGCAAACACATGTTTTTATTGTCGTAGATTTAGGACAGACTATGGAAGCCCATATTCTAAGAATTCAAGCACTTAATATATATTTCTTCTTCTAAAGGGAACTATCAGTAAAATCTTAAGGAAAAAAATTTAGTTTTTATTTTCTTATGTTTTGGATGGTGACCATTACTACCGTAAGATTTTTGTTGGAGTTCTGATTTTTCTCGAGAGCCTGTGTGATTTTGCTTGTGGGATTTCCTAGGAAATTTCATGTTTGAATCTGGTTAAGAATAAAGACACAGTATTTTCAGTGGACATAACCCAGTCGTCTGTTCATAAAATGAGGTTAGCTGAATCTTGCCGCACCATTTCCCCCAAAATTAAAATTTTAGAATAGGTTATTAATTGATATTGTCAGCAACTTTATTTTAAAGCTCTTCACCCTCAGGATTGCCCTGAGAGTTGCAACCGGTGTCTTCTATCTAATTTTTTAATTCTTATTCTTCTTTATCTGTCTAGTTTCATTGACTTCTTCCCTTTGGCACACAGGGTACTACCAAACATTTTATCTTACTGTCTTCTCAAATTTCTTTTTAAAAAATAGTTTGCTTTTTAAAAATATAGATTTATCCAAAAAAAAAAAAAAGTTTTGCATTTGCTGCCAGCCCACTCTGTAAGAGCTGCAGTCTGGCTCCTGCCACCAAGCACTTGACTAGGTGCTTATTTGAAGATCTCCAGAGATAAATTAATTAAAACCCCAGTGGCCCTTTTCTCTTTGAGTTTCTTCATTTCTGCCACAGTTGAATTTTTGACCACTTTATCCGTGAAATTCTCATTTCCTACTGTTTCCCATTGAGTGTTCTTTACTCCCCCCACTGGGACTTGTTAAATGTGTCGTCTTTCTTCTTCTTCTTTTTTTAATCTTCCTTCCATTTAGATACACAAAGCTCCCACCTGAAATATCACCCCATACTTATCTCTTCCTGTTACAGATCCTACCAGGGCTTTAAGACCTTCATATGCCATCTTCCCTTTGAGCTAAAAATATCCTTTCTCATTTCTATCTCATTTTCTCATTTCTCATCCAGTTTCTACTTGAAGTACTTTTAGGATGGGATTTTTCCTTGATGGTATATGGTTTTGTACAAATTTCTTATCTACCTGAGCAGATATTAATCACAGGAGAAGAGAGGCTATCATTGCAGCTTCCTCAATGTTGTGTATTGTCTGTAACCTTAAATATTTGTGTTATGTACCATGGTGCAGAATAGTGACTCGCCAAAGATATCCGTGTCCTAATCCTCAGAACCTCCATCTGTGTGAAGTTACATGACAGAGGGGAATTAAGTAGCTAATCAGTTAACATTCAAATACAGAAATTAGCCTGAATTATGCTTGTGGGCTTAATGTAATCACAAAAATCCTTAAAAATGGAAGAGGGGGGCAGAAGAGTCAGGGTGATGCAGTGTGAGAAGATTTCAACCAGCCCTTGCTTGAAAGTGGTAGAAGATAGCCAAAAATGAGGAATGTGGCCAGAGATTAAAAGCTGGAAAAAGTCAAGAAAACACTCTCCCCTTGGAGCCTCCAGAAGGAATGCAGCCTTGCTGACACCTTGATTTTAGCCCAGTGAGACCCATGTCAGATTTCTGATCTACTGAACTGTAAGGTGCACATATTCTGAAAATTCAGAGGCAATGGGATAAGAAAAATAGGAACATAGATAAACCAGTTATTTCAAGACTTGATTCCTTCACAGGGAATTTATTCAGTTTTACAGTAATTTTTTTCCTGGTTGTTCTTCAAAAGAATTCTATATAATGGAAGAGAGAAAGAGCCCAGTGAGAGAGAGCCCACATCGGATGTATCACTTTCCTTTTGTTTGGGCTTTATAATTTGAAAAAGATAAAGATACCTCCCTTGTTGAACAGGGCTGCTAAATAAGGGGAGATGTCAGATGACAAAACCAGAACAATTCAGTTACAAGTTTGATGTCCTTTATTCAGAGGAAAATAGTCCCGTTAGAAGAGGCACTCAGAAATGATTGGCTAGGAGGTTGGGAATTTCCCTATGAGACAAGCAGGCTGTATTTTTTAGGGCTTGGTAAGCTCGGTAAAGCTGAGTTGGAGAACTGTAATGGTGTTCATTAGGTTTTCTTGACAGTGAGGTGTTTCCCATAAGTGCAGGCTAATTTACATTTTTATTTATGACATGGACTGGGCCACTGCAGTGTCTTCTATTTTGTGAATTGCTATATATAAATTAACTTTATCAGAGTTCAGTAAATATTGAGTGAATGAATAAATAGAGTTGGTGAGTGAGAGAGTATGTTATTCTCCTAAAAAATGAATTACTTTAGTTTCATGATTGTACTATATTCTCCCCTCCTCTCAGAAATAGTACTTCCTTTACTTGGAGCCTTCTTCTTCTTTTCCTTTGAATAAGTCCTAGTGATCCTTAAAGTCTTGGCTTAAGTGTTAAATCTTCAGGGAAGGATTTCTTAAATTCCTTCACCTCTCACTACCCTTTCTGCCCTTTTTCCATTCTGGTCAAGTGCACGTACATTGTGTTCCCACAGTACTTTGCATTTCCATCCTAGCCTTAACACGGTATAGCATTATTACCCATTTAATTGTCTTTTCTCTAGACTGAACACTCCGTAAGGTCAGGGATTCTGTATTTTTTGCTCATTATTGCATTCCCAGAGCCTGGTGTAATATGCACTTGTTAAATATTTATTGAATGACATTCATGAGATACAAGAGCAATCTCAAATGTGTCAAAAATAACATGTTCCATCTAAGTAGGTATAAAGTATTGTTTTCAAATTCTTTATTTCCTTATCTGTTGATGTTCATCAGCCTACCCATTAAACTTAATAATAGTTTTTTTTAAAGAATTTATTTATTTGAGAGAGAGAGAGATAGTGAGAAAGACCATGAGGTGGGGGGAGAGGGAGAAATAGGCTCCCTGCTGAGCAGGGAGCCCAATGCAGGGCTTAATCCCAGAACCCTGGGATCATGACCTGAGCCGAAATCAGACACTTAACCAATTGAGCTACCCAGGCGCCTCAAACTTAATAATAGTTTTATAGGCAGAATGCAGTGTCTAATAGTAAAATCTTTTATTTTTAAGTAAGCTATTTAAGTTTATCCACACTTCAAGCTTGACATTTAATCTCAAGATTTAATCTGTTTCACTTTTTATATTTGAATTTAAATACTTCTTGGAAGTTGCCATTTTATACTTTGACATTATTTTTCAAGAAATAATTTTACTCTTCTATGACTTTTCTACATTGGAGTCTAGTATTTTTGAGAGCATATATTTAGAACATTGATTGTGTATAATTTTTTTTTTTTCTTAGAGAGAAAATGGCATTGATCTGTTGTTTGCTTTTTGAAAATAATACTCTGTTGGAGGCTTGGAAGGGTTTATGTAGAATTAAGTGGGCTTATGTCAGTTGATGGGCTCCTGCAGATAAAGCCACGGCCACCTTCAGTCAGACTGCTTTCGTGTTGATGTACTGTTTTTCCCTTGGGCCAGTAGATGCTGTTTCTTGTAAGATAAGGACATGGTTGGGGAGGAAATTTGTTCTGTTTTGCTGCTATTTAAAGCACTGTGGGACTGGTTGGTAGAACTTGACACTCTGTTCATTTCATCTCCATTTGAATTATTATTGTTGTTATTCTTTTATTAGGGAAAAAAGTTCCTCTGAGGTAATTTCTACGCAGTAGTTATAATTTCATGGTTTTCCATGTGAAATGAAATGATTCTCTGGAGATTTGGTCTCTTTAATTTGGTTTCAGAGTCTTAACCACTAGATTGTTTTGCCTCTAGTTTGGATGATTAAAGTTAATAAACCTAAGTTATTTCTTTGGTTTACGTTATTATTGTGAAATTTTAAGTTGACTACTAGAAAGAATTCCTAGCAGCCGGAATCTTTGGTCCTTTAGAACATCGTTTTAAGCTACGTTTCTCCCTCTCTCCTCCTTTTACATGTTTGCTCTCACTCTGCCTTCACTGTGGCTTTCATTTACCCTGAGACTCCGGATGCTAAGGGCTGCAGGAGATAACTTTTCATAGCCCAGAAAAGGGGAGAGGGTTTTGGTGTATACACAGACAAATCCAAGTGAGGGAGACGTGGGTGAATCATGTAAGATAGGTCTTTGCCAAGTTCTGCCTACTGAGGGAGGCTCCATTTCTGTGAGGAAAACACCTTTGGTGAGGAAGCAGCTTAGCTTTTAGCATTTATCACCCGATTCCACCCCTCATCTTATTAGAAGAGCTGAATTGCCCCAGGAAACTGCTAACTTCCTTGAAGTATATGGGACCCTCCACCATACACTGTCAGGCTTGTAGTGAGTGTTTCCTTCAGTCCGTGGACTCTTTCTACCCTGTGAGTGTTTGATGGAAACTGATCTCCTTCTGAAACATACAGCATGAAATCTCATTGTTCCAGTTTACCTTCTTCCAGTCTCATACATTTGTGGAGTGGAAGTATATCAGAGTGAGACTTTGCCTAGTTTCTGTGGTGATGTGAGGAATCTTCTGGGAATAGTAAAACGATATATATTGTGCTTCAGGCGTTCCCTTGTTTCTGTTCTTCCAGGGCTTCCCCATACACCCGTGGAGTCGTTGGCATGCGTTATTTCAGGAGGAGAGTAGATAGAGTCTCAAGTAAAGGGTCTTTTCAGCTCTGTGTTTTTTTTTAATAAATTGTTTTCTTGATGTGGAATATATGTACAGTAATAAAACTTAAAAGGTGCAAGGGGCTATATTTTATATAAATCTTCTGTTCCATCCTTTCCCCCTAACACATCACCACCCTTTTCCCCTTTCATTCGCTTCTGTATACACAAACCATGACCAAGGGACAACTTCAGCCTCCTCCTTATAACCAGTTGCCATCCTCAGAAAGAAGATGGGGTCAAGAGATACCTTAAAAAGATTGAATTTTTAATTGAATGATTATTTATCTGAAAGATATCGCTTTAAATAGAAGAACTTGAGTTATTTTTAGTTGGTAAATTTTTAACAGTTCTCAACCCTGTTCCACCCATCACTATTAGAAGAAATGGATGCATAAGAGCAAAATTACTTAAGATGTAGAAAAGAACATTTATTTCATATTTTTGTACATCTGAGTCATGGTATATACATTTTATCACCTCTCTCCAATGTGTGCAGACATGTACACTCATACATGTTACAGAGGAGTATCTCTCTGGTTACTTCTACCATGCCATAACATAAGGCATATCCAAAGGTGAACCATGGAGGCAACATATGTAAATTTCCATATGGCCTCTAATATTTTTCTGTTTGAGTATAAATATAGCAACTTCTGGTTACCTGTCGGTATCTTTACCCACCTGTTCCATCATCTTTTTACCATATCACAATTACCTACATATGGTCTCTTCTCCTTTTATCAGAAACAATAATAACGAGTATTAATGAATGCTATTTGTGCTCTCAGCACTGTGCACCTGCCTAATGTTTTGTGAGGATCACTTCATTTATATGAGGGGAGTGGCACAAAGAAGTTAAGGAACTTCCATGTGGAATTTATTTATTTTTAAAGATTTTATTTATTTGAGAGAGAGAGAGAGAGACAGAGACAGAGACAGAGACAGAGACAGAGACAGAGAGAGTGAGCACAGCCTGGGGAGGGGCAGAGGGAGAGGGAGAAGTAGGCTCTCCGCTGAGCAGGGAACCAGACATGGGGCTCTCAATCCCAGGACCCTGGGATCATGACCTGAGCCGAAGGCAGGCACTTAACTGACTGAGCCACCCAGGCGCCCCTTCATGTGGAATTTAAATTTGAAGTTCATACGCTTAACAAGGAAGCTATATTGCATGCCACCACCTTGCATTTTTGCTTTCATTGCCTCCTTCATAACTCCACTGTTTTGTGTAAATTCTTTGTTTTCCCATTCTCCCTTTCCCCCATCCCCTTGTTCCTTTGGTTTTCTGGTCTTTCTGTGTTGTATGAGTTCTGTCTCCCTCCTTTTATCAGCTGGAGTCTTTCTGGTACACGGATTTCTGACTCTGAGTATGTTCCTCATGCTCCTCTCCCCCTCCCACTCTTTGCCCTTTTGTCATTGGCAGCTTCTTGCAGATTCCCTTGCTCCTTTTCTCTCTTTCTCGGTCCAACAAAGACTGCTTAGAAAGAGCAGCAGCCTTGTCATTTGAACAAAAGATTCCAAGAACCCCGTGTAGGTTGGCTATTGATTTGCTTACCTGAAAAACCCATTAGCCACTTCATCTGTGGTTGAGCATCTCTATTAATATCAGGGAGTTGCATGCTATAGTATTAGTAGATCTGACAGTGACCACCTTTACATTAATTTTACTTACTGATTTCTATCTCAGAGGTCTTAACTGTACAGCGATTATTGCAGTATCTCCCAGAAGGGAAAATGAAATCCCCAAAAGCACCTTACTTTGCAGGCTTGACTTATTTTAAGATCCTGTTAGTTTCATAGGTATTATTTTCATCATATTTGGAAAACCAATTTTATATTTTAATTCCATATTTTTTAACTTCTGCATCATGCTTAGAAAAAAATGTTATTAATTTAACCCTTTCATTTTTTTTTTTTAGCTTTGATTTCTATTTTTTCTTTAGTATTGAAATATGGTAATTCAGCTAAGGAAGAGTGAACTTACATATGAATTTACGTGTAACTCTATTTGTAGAATATGTGTATGCTTCCATAAATATTATATGTGATTATGTATATAATATGCATATGTCGTTTAGGTGTAATTGATAAAGAGCTTATGAAATCAAATATGTTTTATAATCTTCCTTTTAATGATATCCCATTATTACTGTGTAGACTCCAATTAATCTAATCAGTAGGTAAGATTTACTGAGTCTTATGGATATGGAGAACAAGCACATTTTAACCGAAAACAAAATTTTTAATTGTGACTATTTAGCGTTTCTTTCTCCTCATAAAAGATAAGAATTGGCTCTTTGATATTTGTGTGTCATTGCTTCTTATTATTGGTTTGAGGTCAATACTGAAATGTTTGTAGTGGTGAAGTTATTTTATTTCTATAGAATTCGGAAGCTTATAGATACCTAGAAACATGGATTCTTAATGGTGGGCTTTGGCATCCAGCTCCAGCCCGTGGGCCTTTGTGCTCTACCGCTGAGCCTCCGTTTCCTTGGGCATAACGCTAGTAATTATCCCGTAGAACTCTCCTGAAGATGAAATGATAACATTTCCATAAAGATTTTAACACAGTGCAAACACAGGTTGAGAATAAGTAAATGGCAGCTGCTGCTGACAGTGGAGGTGGCCGCAGCTGCGGTGTTGTTCAACGTGAGGAACTAAAATCAAGCCTGAAATGTTATCATTTACTACTTCCTTGGCTTTCTCCTTCTGCCTTTAATCTCTCTTGCTAGGACTCTTGTTTAAGTTCATTTGTAAAATTATGAATTCTAGACCTTCATAACTTTTGGACTGTTTAGAGTCATAGTCATATAATTATAAAATTTTGGAGTTGGAAGGGAGTTTTGGGATCATTTTACCCAAACCTCAAAGTTCACAAGGGAGAAAATGATGTCCAGAGAGGTTAAGTGATTTACCCAAAGTAAACTGCTTACGGCAGGTTTCCTGGTGAGTGGAACAACGTTCATTTTACTCGTACATTATTCTGCTGCTTCCATACCATTCAGTTCAGGTATGAATGGACTCTCTCAATATGGTTGACTCACTTGAGTCCTTATTCTGTACCATTTAGTACACTCGAAGATGTAGAGTTCCTACAACACAAGCATTCATCGTGAAAGGAACCGAGGGACAATCACTGGAGAGTGGTATTATACAAGTGGGGTGTCATAAGTCTAGTTAAAAAGGAAAGATAGAGACTAAGGTTTATGAAGTGCCTATGTGACTGGTAACTCACATGCACTGTCATTCAATGGTTGATGTAACCCTCTAATGTAGGTGTTACTTCCCATAGTTTTGCTTCTTGGCAAAGATCGGTGCCTGGTTGAGGAGCGGAGACAGAATAGCCTGAGTTCCCGTGATAAAAACTCAGTGCTTGTCAGGACTTGGAGCTTCCAGAAAAGATTTGGTAGATATTGGTTGATGAATGGGAATGATGAATCATTGACACTTCACTTTTTTTTTTTTTTTACCTGCAGCTGAAGTTAAAGATCAAGTTGCTTTTTTTGTAGTTTGTTTTCTATAAATCATCTATTGCTTTGAGTGGAAGATACTAAAAATTGTCTGATTTCTTAGAAGAGCAACCTTAGTGATCTGAGCTGAGGAACAAGCATTTCCTGTTGTAAATGTACTTACTTTTAGTTTTCTTAATGTTTCTGAGTCAAAATCTAGGGCAAGGGCCAAAGCCTGGGAAAGGCAGAAAAGCTTCAGTGTCCTTTGAGACTCCGCCTTTTCTAACCTACCTGATCTTCTTACCTCATTTACTTTTATCATTGTTTTTCCTCCCGATTTTAGTTGGTTCTCAGATGGGTACCTAGTGCACTGTGAGAAGAGTTAGTTGTTCAGTGCCAACTGTGAGTTGTCATTATTATTGTTTACATTATTGTATACATTTTGGGAAAGCAGCTATGTACTAACTAAGGATACTTTTAAAAATGTTTCTATTGCAGAAGAATTTCCGTTTGTAGGTGTTTCAAAACACTTGGTTGCTCTGGGTTCCAAAAAGGTTTTTAGTGGGAAAAAAATATACCCATTTAAAAAATACTTAGTATAGTATGTGTGCCCTCTTTTTGAGGGAAAATACCATTCTGGGATTCTAAAGATATCTATGAATTTATTCTTAAGTTTCAATTTTGGACATAATGGAGCTGGTCCAGATTTCTTTTTTTTCAAGGTTTCTTTTACATCCTAAAATCTGTTATTTTATTGGAACTATTGATTATCTTTGTAAACTATTAACTGCAGTAAAGATATACAAAATATTGTGCAAAAGCTATTGAAAATTACAAATACAAAATTATGTTAATAAAAATGTGCATCACAACTTGCTGCTCTTCATAATTATCAAAATGTATAGAAAAATAAACTTCCTGACATAATGAACTTTTTATAAGCAACAGGTGCACAAAAAAGTTAATGTAATTAGTATAAGCAGCTAGAACACCAGGCAGAAAATTAGCAGCCAGACTTATACCATATAGTCAAGAAATTGGAAGGATTCCTGTCTGGGAAAACTGCCCATTCCAAAAGAAAGAATCCCAAAAATCTGGCCAGGTCACTGCTCCATGTAAACATGTGTGTATTGCATACTCTGCCAATACCTGTAATACACAGTAGGGTTTATTGAAGGGTATGCATGTTATTTAGAAATATGTATGTACATACAGGAAGAAATAGCTGAAAGAATTGAAAATAATTTCCTCAGGACAATAAGAATCACAAGTGGGGAGGGATGTGACAGAATCCTGCAACTTTTCATTTAAGCTTAATAGTACTATTTTAATTCCTTGTACATTTATTTGTTTTAATTTTGAAAAAGCCTTTAAACAAACAACCATGGGGGAGGGGAAAAGAGAGAGAGAGAGACACCAAAAAATAGACTCTTAACTACAGAACAAATTGATGGTTACCAGAGGGTTGGGGGAAGAGTAAAATAGGTGATGGGGATTAAGGACTGCACTTGTTGTCATGAGCACCAGGTGTTGTATGGAAGTCTTGGATCACTAAATTGTGCACCTGGAACTAAGAAAAAAAGGGGGGGCTGTCAGAATTATGTTTTTTGATGTGTTACCATGTTACTCTGGTGCTTCCATGTATCACTGAAGATGATAATAGTAAAAAGCTGATAATTGTGAAAAGACCAGAGGAGGGAAATAAATGAGAGTTCCAATGGCCTTGATAATCCATAGGCTAGTGAACAGGTGAATCAGGTGAGTGCCCTGGGGGTTAATAAACCCTATAACTTGGTGGTAGATAATAAAGTGTCACTGAATTTTTATTTACTGTTACTTATCTTTAATATATTCTATTTAATATTCACCAGATAGAGCCATCTCTCTCACACAGTTACACGGTTCTTAAGGCAGGAACCACACGTGATTCAGTCTTTGTACCCTCTGCAGCATAGTCATGTCAGTAAAGGCATGCTTTATCCTGAATGGATTTTCACTACCTGTGAATTAGTATGCTGTAGCTGTGTTTCAAAAGCATCTTGGATTTGTGCACAAACATTTGTGTGAGTGTTATGATATCTTGAATAAATAAAAGCATTTATTTTTCCTGATTTCTCATATGTATGATTTGTGCTAGTGGTAATAATAAAGACTTGGACATTTTTCACTTTGTCAGAAGGGGAAACCATATCTTCCCTACATAATTCCAGCAGCATGTTGCTGTAAAACAAGGCTCAAGATCCCTTATCTATTATTTTTTCCCCCTAAATTCCATGATCATGGCAGAGATCTTTTTTTTTTTAATGTGACTGTCTACAGTGGGCTTTCAATATGCATGTATTTAGCAAACCTGTTACGTACTTTTGTGTTACAGTTCTTTGCTTTTTCTCTGACCCAATACAATTATGCAGTTTACTTTGTTATTGAATCTTGGGGCTATTTTCTTGCCCCTAATATAGTTTTTCATCATTTCTGCAGTGTTCTCTTTGGAAGAATCTTGATTGCTTTGTAGCTAAATGGTACCATAGAGAAAAAGTTAAGATCTGATGACATGTGATGAATTGGCATGTCATTTGCAATTGTGTATCTACCTAGTTCTCTATTTGAGGGAGATGTTTTCTCCTGGGAGTGCTAGAGAAATTGTTACAGCATCATTCCTCAGAAAAGTTATTCATAGTAATGTAACTGAGAGACACATCTAGTCTGAGGCTAGCTCAAGGAAATGATTGTCCTTTTTGAACAAATGTCACATATCTTTATTGGAAAACTTATTTTCTTCCCATCGTGGGAATAATGATTAAACACAGTATATGACTCTGAAGAACTGTGATTCTGATATGCAAGCAATGCCTGTTTTATTACTTCTCTGTAACTTGAAAGTCATGTTCAGTTGTGTTCATTTTGTTCGGAATAAAAAAAGCTCATTTGCGTTTAATTAAATTGGAGTGATATAGTATTATGCCATCTTTTAAAAACTACTGGCAATTTTTAAATGTTCAAAGCACTATATAAATAGGGATGAGCAGAGTCTATTCAGGGCAAGGTAATTAGAGCATATTTGGCTAGAAGATCTCTGAGTAAAAATAGCTAGTCTCAGTGTTGGAGAAAGGTAATTAAAGCTTAAAGAATAATGATGAAAACCTTTTGCTTAGATACCTTTCCTTTATTTTAGGTTTAATGGCTTACATTAAAAATAATGAACACTAGCCTAGAAATCTCTGTGCAATCAAAACTAGCCCAGTGAGTACTAGTGAGTAAGAGAAATTATAATACCCTATTCTGTATCCCTGATGAAGAAGGGAAACCATGTGGCCTAGTAATATAACAGCTTATAAGTTAAAAACATTTATCTTGCCTTTCTTTTGTCATATTTCAACTGCATGTATGTTTATATATATAATCCTCTAACCTTATCTCCTCCTTCTTCCCTACATAATATACAAGTATGTGTTATGTACCCTAAGGTTAGATTGCCAGATTTTTATGCCCTTCTAAACTCTCTCACAAATCATTTATCATCCCTTTTCCTCAAATCTTAAATATAGGCGTCCTTCAATGAGCTGTCTTCAGTCCTTTCTCCTCTAATCCATTCCTGAGAAGTGTTTTATATTTCTGCTATTATACCGTATACAGTAATTCTCAAATATATGTTTCTGGTCTTCAAATTTCCTGACTCCAGAACCACATTTTCAACTGTTACCTGGGTGTCTGTACTTGAAATGTAGTGACATCTATATATCTTCAAAGTCAAGAGTCATTCTCTATTGTCTCTAACTCTCGAACCTCCACTACTCATAGCCTTCACTATCTAAGCTCATGGCAGTATCAGTCACTTTTGACAATTTAAAAAATTTTGCTTATCCATCAAAAGCCATGTCCATTCAACTTATGTAACAGCCATCATCAGATTTATCTCCTCCATTCTGTTCTGTATGCCCATTGCCAAGGTTCAGGCCCACACATCTCAGCAGGAATGTAGCAGTTGTTGCTATTGATCTTCATCTCCTGCCCCATCCATTAATCTGCCTCCTTAAGCCCTGGTCTGATAATGCCACTACGCTCTTTAAAACCTTTCACTGGGTCTTTACTGCATCTTAACCTAAGACTGCAGTTTTCAGCATCACTTGCAAGACCTGTCTCAGTCAAGCTCTTCAGCCTCCTTTTACACACGTGCCATACTTTTAATCACATGGAATAATCTTTTCCCTCCAGTCTTGTACATTCTTTTCCCTCCATGTGTCTTTTCGTGTCTTCATATTACTGTCTCGGCCTCATGAAGGCAGTGATTTGCTGTACATCTGTTTTGTCTGTAGTTCTGTCCTTAGCTCCTAAGACAATGTCTGGCACATAGCAGGTATTCAATAAATATTTGTTGAGTGAATGGACAAGTAAACAAATAAAAGGAGGAGTTGGAAGATACCTTTCATGCTATTCTTTCCTCACTTGGGTTCTGAGACCTGTATCCTCTCAGTAAATTCCCTTTGCCTGTGCTAATTTAAGTGATTCTGTTCCTTCTAATGAAATGATCCTTGACCAAGACAGCACAGAAAAGTTGAGAAGACACTAAGAATTTGGATAAAGGAACTTGGTTTTAGAGAACTGAAGCCTTCTCTCACCTTTGCCTTCACAGAGTATGAACAAACAAGATCTCACCTCTGAGGTCAGGTATACCATAACCCAAATATGTGGTGAATGGGGAAACATCCTGATTTCAGTGGAACTGCACATTAAATTGACACAGGGTCTGTCCATGACTCTACAATGCCACGTTTTGGCTATACGTGAAAAAAGAAATTTATTAAGTCATGAATTAATGATAAAGTGTACTATAGCTAAACAGACTAAACTGTTAAGATAGTAATTCAGTACACTAAGTAGTTGATTTTCAAGGTACACTGAATTGGTTGATTGTCAAGCCACAATAAAAGTATTCCCATGCATTAGTATCCACAAATTTTATATGAATGCAACTTTAGGCAAGAAGGAGGAGCAGAATGTTAATGAAAATGTGATGTCAAAACTTCACAGTTTTGCCCGTGTCCATCGATAGATAAATGCATAAAGAAGATGTGGTGTGTGCGTGCGTGCGTGCGTGTGTGTGTGTGTGTACAATGGGGTATTATTCAGCCATAAAAAAGAATGAAATCTTACCATTTGCAACAACATGAATGGATCTGGAGAGTATAATGCTAAGCAAAATAAGTCAATCAGAGAGAGACAAAGACAAATAATTTTACTCATATGTGGAATTTAAAAAACAAAACAAATGAACAAAGGAAAACAGACAAACCAAAAAACCAGGCTCTTAACTATAGAGAACAAACAGATGGTTACTAGAGGGGAGGTTTGTGGGAGAATGGGTGAAATAGGTGATGGGGATTAAGAGTACACTTATCTTGATAAGCACTGAGTAATATATGGAATTGTTGGATCACTGTATTGTACACCTGAAACTAATATAGCATGTATGTTAACTGCTCTGAATTTTTTTTAAAAATTGAAATTTTAACTAGTAGATATGAGTTAGGGGATTTCACCTTCCCAGCATGATAAAGTATCTCTTGTTGAAATAAATGCTTAGAACACCACTAAAAGCCAACAAAATGGCCTCAGTTATATGGAAGAAAGTGATAAACAAAGGACAGCTTCGATTTTAAAGATACAGTCATGAGGTGCATGTATTTATAATGAACAGAAGTCTACAGATTGAGGAGGATGAGATCTCTTTCTTTACTAACAAAACACTTAAGCAGAGATGTATGTTTTCAGTGAAGGATAGGTACTAACAAGTAGGCAATTTTCATTGGTTATAAAAAGAATCTAGGAGGTTCACATGTGATGCTAAATGTTTACAATTAAATAAGCCTGCCCTTAAAAGCACAAATTTAGAACACCGGAACTAAAATAAATTAAGCCACAATTTCCACTAAAGAGTAATTAAAATTTCATGCTTCCCCCCGCCCCATGGCTCCTGAAGTAATTTTAGGTACCATTTGATTAAAGTTTCTCACTCTCCGTTAAGTCCTCTGGTCAGTTTATCTCCTAGTTGACTTTTCAAAAAGTAGCATGTGGCTTCTTTACACAACAATCATTTTGTAAAATATTTTAGGTAATTTTTAACGAACACTTAGTCAATTAATTCTAATTAGTAAGAACAAAGGATCCCTGCATATATTATTCACAGCCTAAGTACATTCATGAGAAGATAAGACTTACCATTAGCATACAACATGTCTGGCTTAGTATTTTGTCCATGGTAATAGCTAACGGTTAGCATTATTCTTAGGAACAGTGGTAATGGTGATATTATCACTTTTACTGCTTCTACTCTGGTTACTGGCTTCCAGCAAACTTGTGTATTTTCTAACACTTTGCATGATTTCTGAAAGGTATGGTAATAGGTATTTTAGCCCATTTTATTCTAAAATAAGGACGTAAGGAGAATAAGCATACACATGAAAAGTCCATGTTTAAGGCTGTATTAGAATTTACATGTTATGACCTAACACATCTCCTTCTTGGAAGCATGGGGAACAACTAGAATTCATCATCTTGTATAAAGCCATGTTTTACAGCTACACATTAAAGCCATGTGTTCAAAGCATAATGGTCCCATAGTAAGCCTTCAGTCTTTCTCTGTTCCTTCCCTAAAATCTGCATGTGGGTAGCAGGCCGAGAATTCAAGATGAGGTAGTAAGATAAATTGGAATTTTGGTTATATGGATCTCTATAGCTCACCTGTTGAGTTGTGGGGGCCTCTGGGATGGTGGTGTTAAATGTACTCTTCTGGAGCCCAAAGTGATGAAGATATTGCCTTCGGCTGGATTGTTCTGCTCAGAGACAAATGAATATTTAAACATGTACAAACATAAAAATACATGTTATTCAAAATAGTTACATTGTAACTCCTTGTGGAGTTTTTTTTCCTCAGAGAACTTTGGCTTTTCTTGGTCTTTTTTAATTAGCTAACCCTGGTTTCTTGATCAAGAGAGCGATTTTTCCTTTTTGTTTTCACAAGGCACTCCATTCTTTTTAATCACAGTTTTTTTTCTGACAGATTTTTGATCGGATCCAAATTTATAGCCCAGGTCCTGAGGATCTAATTTATCTGTTTATTGCAATATTCTCAAACATTTTCGTCTCCAGGCTCCTTTATACTTTTTGGTTTGTTTTGTTTTTTTAAGTAGGCTCTCCAGCGCTGGGCTTCAATTCACGACCCTGAGATCAAAGCTTGAGCTGAGATCAGGTCAGACGTTCAACTGACTGAGCCACCCGGTGCCCCAGGGCTGCTAAAGATTACTGAGGACCCCAAAAAGTTTTATTTATGTGGGTTTTATCTATTCATATTTAGCATATTAGAAATCAAAAACTGTGAAATTTAAAAAATATTTTATTGGTTACTTTACAGTGACATCAGTAACCCCATTATATGTAACCATAGCATTTTTTTAAAAAGATTTTATTTCTTTTTGAGAGAGAGAGCCAGAGTGTGAGCAGGGGGAGGAGCAGAAGGGGAAAGAACTGAAGCTGACTTGGCACTGAGCGCAGAGCAGGACTTGGGGCTCGATCCGACAACCCTGAGATCTTGACCTGAGCTAAAAGCAAGAGTGAGACGCTAAATGGAATGAGCCACCCAGGCATCCCGCATAGCATTTTTTAACGAAAAATAACTATTTTCCAGTATGAAAATAATTTAGTGAGAAGAGTGATGGTGTCTTACATTTTTGGAAATCTCTGTAACATCAGTGTAAGACAGAACCTCAAATCTGCTTTGCATTCACTTTGTTGTAATGTGGCGTCTGGAAAATTCCACAGTATATTTGAAAGACAGAGAGTTCAAAAAGGTAAATAACATCTTCATATTAGCAAGAAAATAGTTTTACCTTGAGGATCCTCTAAAAGGTTCTGGAGGGCCTTCCCCCACCAGACTAAGTTTTGATGCTCTTTTGTCTTTTGCTCCCTGATTGCTGTGGTCTGCTTTTCAGTTATTTACACCAGTGAGATTTTTTTCAACTGTGTCCGTCCTTCTTCCTTCTTGTAAAGGGAGGCTCAAATTCAGCAACATTCTCTCTCTTTTCTTAAACCCATGCCCAGGCAAGAAATTGGAGGCGTTCAATCCCTGGCGAGGTGACAAGAGAGGCCTCAGGCATTCCCCTGCAGCGCAGAGCTACCACTGGCTGTTTTCCAAGGTTTTTCAAATGCATACACTGTCAGTAAAATATATTTGAGCACATAGCTCCAATTTTTGTACATTTACTCATTTAGGAGTTGCATACGTATCCTATTGCACTCATATATTTATGTGTTTTTGAGTTACATACGTATGCTCTTGAACCCATGTGTTATAACATGTACAAAAATATAAATAGAATAGATTAAAATCAAATAAATTTGAGAAGTTTGACTGTTCTCCTTCTACATCCAAGTAGATTATGGCACATACCTCCTAGTTGCCTTTCTGTCACATTGCAGACCCAGTCAGTTGTGGCTTAAACCACAAAAGAAAAGGGTGAGGAGGTGGTAACCTTGAGAAGGACTCTTAAGATTAAGGGAGGTTATTTTGTTTCTTTGTTTGCCTGACTGGAAAAGAATCTATGTTGGGAATCAAAGATGTAAAAGATTGTTCACATATCAAAGTAGAATGTAGAAGGAGATGAATGATGAGTCCATGTCCAAGGTTTACACTGAAACACAGAAGAAATAGTTTCTTTTTTTAAAGATTTTATTTATTTATTTGAGAGAGAGAGCACTAGAGAGAGCAAGCAAGTGTGGGGCGTGGTGGACAAGGGTAGGGCAGAGGGAAAGGGAGAAGCAGGCTCCCCGCTGAGCAGAGAGCCCGATGATGGACTTAGTCCCAGGACCCCGGGATCACGACCTGAGCTGAAGGCAGATGCTTAACCAACTGAGCCACTCAGGTGACCGAGGAGCACTTTCTAAATACCCAGTAAATAGAGTAAATAATGATGAAGTATGAAATGAAGAAGATGGAAATTAAGAGAATTTCAGGTTTGCAGTAAAGGTGATGTCATCTGCTAAGACTGAGGGTAGGTGAGATGGAGTTAAAGAGAGAAGAAGAGATTTTTAAATACCTAAAAACATAAGACCGCATGAATTGCTCAACCATAGTAAAGGCTGTACTGAATTCAGATACACATTGTTTTGGGCCCAAAAAGCATGTTTTGGTGACTTCTTTAACAGTGCTTAGCATCTTGGAAATGGGAGTAGAAAAACTAAAACAAGAAAAAAAAATAGACTAGAAAATATCCAAAGTTAGAAATGACTAAGTTCTGTATAGCGGAAATTCAGGAGGAGAAGACATAGAGAGGGTGCGAGTGATGATATATTTGAGATGGTTGCAAATGGGGCTGGGTAGAGAAATGAAACAGAGAGGGTTTTGAATTAATGAGAGATTAAGGTGAGTGTTTACTGGAATGAGGAATCACGTAAAGGGGAGAGTTGAGAGTTACAGTGTTCGAGAGTCTGGGATATGAAGCACAATCTAGTTCATAGTTATTAGGATGATTGTAGTGGTGGATGGTAGGAGTGGGTGGAAATGAAGATCACTGAAGTTCAGGAAGTGCTAGTGGCCAATGTAACTGTTAACGTTACCTTCAAGGAAAGGAACTAGGCAGAAACTCAGCTTTAAACTGTTAAAGTTCATAGAGGAGGGTTATGCGGCTGGGAACAGCTTGGTAGAAGTATATGGCTAGGACTTGAAGAATGAGAAGTTAGTAGAACATTGTTCTGCAATTAGCCAAGAGGAACTGAGGAATGGAGGTGCACAAGAAATCATTCATGTTGGAAAATTGAGAAAGAAAGCCCGATTTTTTTTAAAGATTTTATTTATTTATTCGACTGAGATAGAGACAGCCAGCAAGAGAGGGAACACAAGCAGGGGGAGTGGGAGAGGAAGAAGCAGGCTCATAGTGGAAGAGCCTGATGTGGGGCTCGATCCCATAATGCCAGGATCATGCCCTGAGCCGAAGGCAGACGCTTAACCGCTATGCCACCGAGGCGCCCCAGAAAGCCCGATTTTTAATTAAGGTGGGGAGATAAAGGAACAGTCGGTAAAAACTTGAAGGATGTAGGAGAGTAACTAATTATTGCTGAGAGTCCAATGAAAGGAACCAGCAGAATGGTCTTAGTGGACTGGGGAGGAGTAGAGTAGGCATGGGTGATGATATGCATTTGGCTGGAATGTGCCAAGGATAATAAATATGGATAATAAAGAGGAAGGAAATGAACAAAAAATTTGCTAGTGATCCTTGGTGTATTTGACTAAGAAAAGTTTTGTTAGAGACACTTAGGAAACCAACTAGTCCCAGGTTTCTGGATGCAGCATGAATTTGCTGGAGAAAGCCTCTGCAAGTCTGCCTTCATAAATTCTGAGGTTCCCACCATGGAGATTAGCTGATGTAGTAGAGAGTTTGCAGATATTGCCTTCCTAAGAATTAGCCCACGAGTATACATTAAATTTTGTAGTATAATAGAAAGGACTAGTCGTATGAAGACTTAGACCCAGGAGCTGAATCTGATTCATCCCTTCACACTAATTATGTTCTACCCAGAGCACCTGAATTTCTCATTACACCTTTATGTATATGGTTCTGGGTACACCGTGTTCCTTTGGGATTTTACCCATTGACCCTCTCTTCCCCATCCAGATGACTTCCTTCTTTTTCTGTTAGGTTCCTGAGTTCATATCTACTCTATTAATCTTGCGTATGAAATATGTCATTCTTTAATGTTTACACGTGCCATCCCCTGGCTTTGAATAAATTTCTTCAATGTGTTTCCTAATATTCTTATTTGTTTTTGAATGCTCCTTTCCTCATTTCAACCATTGCTTAAAACTATTCAAAAATTGTTTTCTGCCTACCTTCCTGCAGGTATTCTGTTCAAGGCTGATACCCTGCAGAAGGGAGCTTGGCTGGGAGTCAGCGTGCTACTCAGCTCCCTAGGTGTGTCCCTACGCTTGGGTTGTCCACCTGGCGGCCTGGGGGAAGAATGCGTTTTTGTCATGTGTGCAAAGAAGCTTTATGAACTATCATGATTAGTCATTCCAGTAAAAACCGCCAGCACTCTTACATATTATTTACTAAACAGTAATGAGAAGAAAAATCACTAATCAATAATGAGTACTTGCTAGTTAGTTGAGTGTTGTGTTAAAGATTATTTCATTTATATCTCAAAATAATCCTGTGAAGTAGGTCCCATAATTACAGATAATTTAGGGGAATGGAAAAATAGTGAGACCAGGTAAGCCGCCTCTGAAATATCTGCTACCTTTGCAATGTAAATTATCTGCTCCTTTGATAAGATTAGACAAACTCTTGAAATCAGTTAGAAAGCACTTGAACTGTTCCAGCTTTCGTGTGTGTGTGTGTGTGTGTGTGTGTGTGTGTGTGTGTGTGAGTGATTTATTCAGCAGAAATCTCTCACACAGAACTTGCTCCCAGCTGGCAGAGGAGCTCTTTTCCCTGCTCATATCTAGTTGGAGGTAGTATGTCTAAAGTTCCGAGAGATCTTAAGTGTTATACTCTAGCTGGAAGATTGATGTGTTTCATTTGCACATTGGCGAGGTTCTAAATTTGTTCCTAAATATGGTGTTTAATAAATACACCTGTCTTTAGTTACTTTTCATGTTTTTGGTATTGTTGCAACCATTCTTATATATTTTTCATTGGATTGGAAGTTCCTGAAGGACAGTGATGATATTTTTTAACTGCAGTAACCCACCATGACTCGAGGTATTGTATTCAGGTGCTCACATAATGAACATTTAATGCATATTGGCTGACACATACTCGGATAAATTTTACTATAAATAGAGGTAATCTTTCTTATTACTCATAATAGTCTGAGAGGAATAACTCTGAAGTTATTTTTATTTTAAAAAATGTAGCCAGTATTCCATCTTGAATTTGGGTTCTAATATGACTTTTGTCATGTAGATCAGTTGGAGACATTTCTTGGGTACCTGCTAAGTCTTTGTTATTCAAAATAGGAATAATGCTTCCTGGAAGATGGCTTCCAAATATTCACATGCAAAAAAAATATTCAACTCTTATCAACAAACAGTATAGATAACTATGAAAGTCAGGTGACTAAGACTGAAGCATTAAAATTCTCCGTATTAATAGGAAAAACATTCTAAAAACAGTATTATTTTAATGTAAAAACCAAGTTCCATCGGTTTATCGTGGATTAAATTATAATAGATAATTATAATGGTAATATATATTGAGTGTATGCTATGTGCCATGCACTGTGTGAAGTGCTTTATGCCTTCTCTCTTTTAATCTTCGAAACAACCCTATAGAGGAGAATTACAATTACCCTCATTTTGTAGATGAGCAAGCTGAGGCTTCACAGGGTTAAGTAACTATTAGGCAGTGGAGCCGGAATTTGAACCCAGGGATTTGAACACTGATTTTTTTTAAATTATAGATGCTGTAAAAGGCATATTAATAAATACAGTTCTGTTTTTAAGTGTTAGCTTACAATTCTAAAATGTGGAGCTGATGAGGTATTCCAAAAAGAAACCTGTTAAAAAGTACCTGCAATTTCACTAAGGGGAAGGGTTCAGAGACAGAAATGAATGATATGTCACTAAGGTATAACAGCATTAGTAAAATATTATGAGGATGCAATCTAACATTAACATATGATATTAAAATAAGTTTTATTACATTATCGAATTAAACATGGGAAATACTTATCTCAAATAGTTTTGTAGGGGGAAATGTAAAAGCAGGACTTCGTTTTAAGGATACATGAAAATTAATTTAAGAAAAATACTAGCATCTTTTGCAATATTTTTGTGTCCTTGACTGTGAGATCCTTCATCTTCATTTCTAAGAGAGCCAGGAATTCTCTCCTGGCAAGTGACTAGGCAGGTGATAAAGCATAGATCTGGACAAGTAATATCCCTCCAGTTCTAGGGTGCTATTGATACAGCTGGTAGGAAGGCAAGTGTTTTAAAAGTGTATATCCACAGAAATAGACTCTAGAAATACATGGTAACATAACTGTAGCTGTTAAAACTCCCCCCTTCCAAAACATGCACCCTGATGTTTATAGCAGCATTATCAATGATAGCCAAATTATGGAAAGAGCCCAAATATCCATCAACTGATGAATGGATAAAGAACATGTGGTGTATATATGCAATGGAATATTGTTCAGCCATAAAAAAGACTGAAATCTTGTCATTTGCGACGGGTGGATGGAGCTAGAGAGTATTATGCTAAGCGAAATAAGTAGAGAGACAAATACCATATGATTTCATTCATATGTGGAATTTAAGAAAAAAAAAAGAGATTAACATGGTGGAGGGGAAAGATAGGCAAACCAAGAAACAGACTCTTAACTATAGAGAACAAACTGATGGTTACCAGAGGGGAGGTGGGTGGGAGATGGGCTAAACGGGGGTGGGGATTAAGGAGGGCACTTGTGATGAGCACTGGCTGTTGTATGTTAAGTGATGAGTCACTAAATTCTACTCCTGAAACTAATATTACAGTGTATGTTCATGAATTGGAATTTAAATAAAAACTTTAAAGAAAAATAAACAAAGCTCCCTCCTTCCTTATTTGGAGGTAAAAAATCAGCTAAGCCCCTATAAATGCTACTTGGTTATAGTGAGGTCTTCCAGATGGTACCCCACTCATCTCAGTAAATTTATTTCTCTCATGAAGCAGAGTGTTCCACTCCCAAAGAATATTTCATAGTCTTTGATGTATTTCATTGTAATTCCCTAATTTTATTTATACCTTTACAAAAGTGACATTTCTGGATGTTATTTTGCATTGATATAATGCTTTATATTTGATATTGTTAGCATTTCTCAGTTAAGGATATTTCTGATTTTTAAAAAGGTTTTATTAATTTGAGAGAGAGAGAGCATGAGCAGGGGGAGGGAGAGGGGTAGAGGGAGAGAAATTTTGTTATTAATTTTTTGAATTGGTGTTTTTATTTTTGGGGGGTAGTAAATACCCAGAAGTGGAATTGCTGGTTCATATTATAGTTCTATTTTTAAGTTTTTGAGGAATCTCCATAATATTTTCCATAGTTACTGCATCAGTTTATATTCCCATCAACAGTGCCTAAGGATTCCCTTTTCTCTACATCCTCTCTATAACTCGTTATTTCTTGTTTGTTTGTTTTTAATAATAACCATTTAGGCAGGTATAAGGTGATATCTCACTGTGGTTTTGATTTGCAATTCCCTAATGATCAGTGATGTTGAGCATTTTTTCATGTGTCTGTTGGCCTTTGAATGTATTCTTTGGAAAAATAACTATTCAGATCCTCTGCCCATTTTAAATTAAATTATTTGGGTTTTATATTAATTTATTATTATTATTTGCTATTGAGTTGTATGAGTTCTTTATATATTTTGGATGTTAACCCCCTATTGGGTTTATGATTTGTCTCCTGTTCTTTAGGTTGTCTAAGTTTTATGTTTTTGGTGTCACATTTTACATGTTTTTGTTTTGTATGTCCTTAACTAATTATTGTAGCTACAGTTATTTTTACTACTTTTGTCTTGTAACCTTCATAATAGCTTTTTTTTTTTTTAAAGATTTTATTTATTTATTCGACAGAGACAGACACAGCCAGCTAGAGAGGGAACACAAGCAGGGGGAGTGGGAGAGGAAGAAGCAGGCTCATAGCAGAGGAGCCTGACGTGGGGCTCGATCCCACAACGCCGGGATCACGCCCTGAGCTGAAGGCAGACGCCTAACCGCTGTGCCACCCAGGCGCCCCTTCATAATAGCTTTTTAAGTGATTAATCAGCTGCCTTTACTGTATATTTACCTTTGCCAGTAAGGTTTATACTTTCATATATTTTTTTAAGTTTTTATTTTGAATCTGGTTAGTTAACATATAGTGTGCTGTAGTAGTTTCAGGTGTACAATATAGTGATTCAGCACTTCCATACATAAGCCTGTGTTCATCACAAGTGCACTCCTTAATCCCCATCACCTATTTCACCCATCCCCCACCCACCTCCCCTCTGGTTACCATCAGTTTGCTCTCTAAAGTTAAGAGCCTGCTTCTTGATTTGTCTAAATCTCTCTCCCTTTTTTCCCCCCTTGCTCATTTGTTTTGTTTCTTCAATTCCACATATGACTGAAATCATATGGTATTTGTCTTTGATGGACTTATTTCACTTAGCATTATACTCTCTAGCCCCATCCATGTCATTGCAAATGGCAAGACTTCATTCTTTTTTATGGCTGAGTAATATTCCATTGTATAAATATACCACATCTTCTTTATTCATTCATTAATTGATGGACACTTGAGCTGCTTCCAAATCTTGGTTATTCTAAATACTGCTATAAACATAGGGGTGCAAGTATCCTTTGAATTAGGCTTTTTTTTTTTTTTTTTTTGAGTAAATGCTCACTGTGTTATTGCTTGGGTAGGATAGTTCTATTTTTAGTTTTTTGAGGAACCTTCTTCATACAGTCTTCCAGGGGCTGCACCAATTTGCATTCCTACTAGCAGTGCTCAAGAGTCCTTTTTCTCCACATCTTCACCAATGCTTATTTTTTCTTATGTTGCTGATTTTAGCCATTCTGACAGATGTGAGATTTGCTTTTCCTTGATGATAAGTGATGGTGAGCATCTTCTCATGTGTTTGTTGCCATCTGGATGTCTTCTCTGGAAAAATGTTCATATCTTCTGCCCATTTTTTAATTGGATTATTTGAGTGTTGAGTTGTATAAACTCTTTATATATTTTGGATACTAACCCTTTATTCACTATGTCATTTGCAAATGTCTTCTCCCATTCTGTAAGTTGCCTTTTAGTTTTGTTGTTTTCTTCACTGTTTAACAGCTTTATTTTGATGTAGTTCCAATAGTTTGTTTTTGCTTTTGCTTCCCTTGCCTCAGTAGTCCTATCTAGGAAAAAGTTGCTATGGCCTGTGTCAGAGAAGTTACTGCCTGTGTTCTTTTCTAGGATTTTTATGGTTTCAGGTCTCAAATTTAGGTCTTTAATCCATGTTGAATTTATGTTTGTGTATGGTGTTAGAAAGTGGTCCAGTTTCATTCTTTTGCATGTAGCTGTCCAGTTTTCCCAATATATTATTTGTTTAAGATGTTCTTTTTCCCATTGGATATTTTTTCCTACTTTGTTGAAAATTTATTAATCATATGATTGTGGGTTCATTTCTGGGTTTTCTATTCTGTTCTATTAATCTGTGGGCCTATTTTTGTGAGAGTACCATACTATTTTGATTACTGCAGGTTTGTAATATAACTTGAAGTCTGCAATTGTGATGCCTCCAGCTTTGCTTTTCTTTTTTCAACATTGCTTTGTTTATTTGGAGTCTTCTGTGACTCCATACAAATTTTAGAATGGTTTGTTCTAGTTCTGTGAAAAATGCTGGTGGTATTTTGATAGGGATTGCCTTAAATATGTAGACTGTTTTGGGTAGTGTAGACATTTTAACAATCTTTGTTCTTCTAATCCCTGAGCATGGAATGTCTTTCCATTTCTTTGTGTCATCTTTAATTTCTTTCATCAGTGTTTTATAGTTTTCAGAGGTCTTTCCCCTCTTTGGTTAGGTTTATTTCTAGGTATCTTATTATTTTTGGTGCAGTTGTAATTAGGATTGTTTTCTTAATTTCTTTTTCTGAAGCTTTATCATTGTTGTATAGAAATAAAACAGATTTCTGTACATTGATTTTGTCTCCTGCCACTTTACGGAATTTGTTTATCAGTTCTAGCAGTTTTTTGGTAAGTCTTTGGGTTTTCTGTATATAGTATCACCTGCAACTAGTGAAAATTTTGCTTCTTCCTTACTGATTTGGATGTCTTTTGTTGTTGTTGTTGTTGTCGTTGTAGTCTGATTGCTGTGGCTAGGACTTCTAATACGATATTTAATTAAAGTGGTGAGAGTGAATATCCTTGTCTTATTCCTGACCTTAGGAGACAAGCTCTCACTTTTTCCTCATTAAGTATGATGTTACCTGTGGGTTTTTCATATGTGCCCTTTATTACACTGAGGTATGTTCCCTCTAAATCTACTTTGTTGAGGGTTTTTATCATGAATGGATGTTTTACTTTGTCAGGTGCTTTTTCTGTGTCTGTTGAAATGATCGTATGTTTCTTATCCTTTCTCTTATTGATGTGATGTATCCGTTGATTGATTTGAGAATATTGAACACCCTTGCAACTCATGAATGAATCCCACTTGATCGTGGTAAATGATTTTTTAAAATGTATTGTTCAGTTTATTAGTATTTTGTTGAGGATTTTTGCATCTATGCTCATTAAGGATATTGGCCTGTAGTTCTCCTCTTTCATGGTGTCTTTTTTTTTTTTTTAAGGTTTTATTTATTTATTTGAGAAAGAGAGCACAATCAGGGCGGTGAGGGTAGAGAGGGAGAAGCAGGCTCCCAGCTGAGCAGGGAGCCTCACATGGGGCTTAATCCCAGGACTCTGGGAGCATGACCTGAGCCAAAGGCAGATGCTTAACCGACTGAGCCACTGAGGTGCCCCTGTGGTGTCTTTATCTAGTTTTGGTATCAGGGTATTGTTGGCCTCATAAAGTGAATGTGGAAGTTTTTCTTCCTTTTCTGTTTTTTTGGAATTGTTTGAGACAAATATGTATTAACTCTTCTTTAAATGTTTGGTAGAATTCACTGTAAAGCCATGTGGTGCTGGACTTATTTGTTGGGAGTTTTTTGATTACTGATTCAATTCATATATTTTCTTGTTATTACTTAGTGCCCTTTCTTTTCAGATTAAAAGGTCCCATTAATATTTCTTGTAAGGCTGGTTTGGTAGTGATGAACTCTTTTAGCTTTTGCTTGTCTGGAAAGTACTTTATCTCTCCTTTCGTCTGAATGATAACCTTGCCAAATAAAGCATATTTGGTTGGAAGTTTTTTCTTTTTAACACTTTGAATATATCATGCCACTCTGTTCTGGCCTGCGAAGTATCTACTGAAAAATCTGCTGATAGTCATATGGGGATTCCCTTTACATAACAAGTTGTTTTTCTCCTGCTGCTTTTAAGATTTTTTTCTTTACCTCTAACTTTTGACATTTTATTTTATTTTTTTTAATGATTTTTTTATTATATTATGTTAATCACCATACAGTACATCCCCGGATTCCGATGTAAAGTTCGATGCTTCATTAGTTGCGTATAACACCCAGTGCACCATGCAATACGTGCCCTCCTTACTACCCATCACCAGTCTATCCCATTCCCCCACCCCCTCCCCTCTGAAGTCTTCAGTTTGTTTCTCATAGTCCATAGTCTCTCATGTTTCATTCCCCCTTCTGATTACCCCCCTTTTCTTTATCCCTTTCTTCCCCTACCGATCATCCTAGTTCTTATGTTCCATAGATGAGAGAAATCATATGATAATTGTCTTTCTCTGCTTGACTTATTTCACTTAGCATTATCTCCTCCAGTGCTGTCCATGTTGCAAAAAATTCTTTTTGTTGTTGGTTCTCTGTTTGGATGAGTTTCATTACCCTGTCTTGTAAATCACTGATCCTTTCTTCTGCTTTATCTTGTCGGCTGTTAAATCCGTCTAGTGTATTTTTTAGTTCAGTTATTGTATTCTACAGCTCCATGACTTCTGTTTGGTACTGCCTTACATTTTCTTTGTGTTTGTTGAAGTTCTCCCTGTGTTCATCCATCCTTCTGAGTTCAAGTGAGCATCTTTACGATCATTACTTTGAATTCTATATCAGGTAGGTTGCTTTTCTCTCTATCATTAAGGTCTTTTTTCTAAGGTTTTATCTTATTCTTTCATGTGGAATCTATTCCTTTGTTTCTCATTTTGCTTGATGCTTTATTTTTTTCAATGTATTAGGTTCAACAGCTGCCTCTCATAGTCATAAAGGATAGGACTTTATGGGAGATGAGCCTTACCATTCAACCTTGCCTTACCTCTTGTCTCTCAAACCTTTATGATTATTTAAGCAGCCTAATTTGTTACTGACAGATCTCTGTTGTTGAGGGTTTTCCAAGACCTGTCAGTGTTTTAAAGGAACAGATCTTAGTTAGTATTTAGATTCAGGCTGACTGGAGACCAGACCCTCAGGCAGCAGCTTTTAAAGTATGAAAATATATACAGTCCAGTGGGACTGCAAATGTAGATCTTGCCAGCTTTCAGACCGGCAATCTGGAGGTGTCTTATGATGACAGTTGCAAAAACTGGGGTTTCAGACAAGTGTATAAGCTCCTTTCTGGAGGGTATCCGCGAGTTGAATCACGTTTGAGAGAGAGTGCAAAGATGGCGCCCCCACCCTGTGTTCCCTGAGAGCACCTCCATAGCCTCTAGATGTGTGGCAGACCTGCAGCCTTCCCCTCGGGCTGATGCTGTAAGACAAGGAAATAGGCCTTTTTCAAAGAAAGACTGGGGATATGTTTTAGTCTGCTGCCTATGTAATGCCCTGGATGTGGTAGCCTGTCAAGAACTGTCTTTCTGATTGTTACAGTCCCGTTAGAGGACGAAGGAAGGCCCCTGGCCACCAGAGCCAGGTGATGAAGGAACATCCCCTGTGTGGACTATGTGTGCCACTGTAAAGAGACAGAGGGAGAACACAGAGCTGGGGCATGCCTGCTGGCTTTCGGGAGGCACCAGGAGAGCAGGAACCAAGGCACACCTGCCAGCTTTCTTAAGACAGTGGAGGGCATAGCGGTGGGGTGTGCTTGCTGGCTTTTTCGCGGGATAGCAGGAGAGTGCAGGGACTGCATCTGCCCGCCAGCAGAGGTAGAGGGAGAGCACAGAAGCAGCACCTTCATCTCTGGAGTTCCAACAGGCCCCTGCTCCTCTAAGAGAACCTTTAAGATTAGCAAATGAATCTCCTTCACATATAGTCTGGGTGCTTTTCAAACTGCCACTCTTGCACTGGGCTTTTGCAAACGTGTGAGCCCTTTAAAGGTGATATCTCAGTTCCCTGCAGCCCTTTGTATGTCCTGGACACGAACCCCTTTGGTTTTCAAAGCCAAATGCTTTGGGTCTCATCGTTCCAGTGGAGTTCCCAGGTGTTGGGGTGCCTGAAATGGGGTGTGAACTCCTCGCTCCTCAGGGAGAAGCTCCGGATTTATGAGATCTCTAGCAATTGTGGTTCACCGCACCAGGGCTGGGGTTTTGGTGAGACTGCATCTCTGCCTCTCTTACTCATCTTCATGTAGCCCTGCTACTCGGTGAGTTTTCAGGTCTTTGTCAGAGGGAATTGTTCCATATGTAGCTGCAGATTTGTCATGTCGGTGGGAGGAGATAACTTTACAATCTTCCTATGCTGCTGTCTTGGACTACCTCTCCACGTAAACGTTTTTAGGGTATCAGGGGGTTCGGTCATTTGTTTTTGTCTTGAAAGACTTTGGATCAGATACTGATATCATTAGGCAGTGGTTTTCATTTCTAATTGTGCATTACAACCACTTGGAGAAGTTAAAAACAAAGAAACAAAACATATGAAAAAACAAAACAAATAAAACGGAAACAAAACCAAGAAACAATGCCAAGACCCTGTTGCCTGAGATTCTTATTTAACTGGTCTGGGATGAGGCCCAGGCCAGAGTATTTTTAAATAAGCCTCCAGGTGTTTCTGATGTGTGACTAGGGTCGAGAGCCACAGCATTGTACTGTCCATACACTCTGCCCTCATCTCCTGCTAGGCGTTAGGTATACATTTGGTACTGCCATGTTGCACAACTCCAGGGGACCCAGTGATACCGTGTTCTCTATGAATGGCACTTACTCCAAGAGTGAGTGGTGCCTCTGAAGTTAGCTTTTGGTTATGTCAACAAACGAATGGCTTAAGTAATTACTGATGCAGGAATGACAGGGGTACTACTGCAAGGAGTATACAATAGGACAGTTGTGCTGTATACATTTCTCTTCAACTGTGATGTAAAGTCGACTGCCTTGACAGTTTTGCTTAAAATAGCTCAGATTTGTGTAATAGCAGGGATGAGAAAAAGTCTTTATCTTAGAGTAGCTGAAGATTCAAAATATGTTGACAGAAACAGTGGCAACTGTGTATGAAATGAAAATTTGCATGGGGTTTCAGAACTGAGAGACTGGGGAAGGGTCGGGTGTAGCAAAAGGGCTTTTTCATCATTAAAGAGCTTATCTCTTTAAAACAGAACAGGAGAATACCTCTGATTATAGAAAGAAAGGCCTCATTAAGTATCATTAGAATAAAAAATACATGGTACAACCGTGGAGCCTCTTGCTGACATGCCAAACATACATTGCTAACTGTGCTTAGATTCTTTACGTTTTAATTAATCGTCATTGATGTAAAATCACTGGGCTCTAACAGTTTGATTTCCAACCTGTTTATGAGGCGAAGATGAAATGTGGCTTTAGGTTCTCGCAACACCATTGTGTATGCTTTATTGTGGTGAATATCAAAACAGCAGTTAATTATAGTGGTACCATTTCTGTTCTTCACCTCATTATCTCTGTCTTGCACTATTATTTTCTGTTGCTGCTGGCTATACAGCATCACGCCTGGCACCAGTGAAGTGTGAACACAATGCCAGCACTGCATTCAGCCCAAGAATAGAAAGGCAGATGGCAGATTTTACTATTTATAGTTGGAGCCAATTTGCTTGAGGTGAGCCCTGCTGAAATGGTTCTTATCAAGAATGTTTTCATTTATTAAAGGGATAAGGAAATGAAAGCCAAATAAAATACCTCAGTTCCCGGGACTCTGAGAGCAAAACTCTTGCTATAGATTGTAAAGCAATTCCAAGTATTGATTATACATTTATGAACTGGAGAATTATACATTTTTCTCCCTCTTCTCAAAATAGAGACTTAAGGTCGGCAGCATTCTTTGTAGCAGAACTTGAGGAATTTATTGTTCAGTGAAGTTTTGCTGCCATAGCAACTTGATGCAGAGTGAATTTTAATTAATAGGAATAAAATAGATATATGATAAGAACTAATTATTTAACACCAAGAAATATATTATTTAAGCTCTGAAATAGTTTTTACTTTGTACTAATCATTTCTTGACTGCCATAGGAAAAGAAACACAAAATAACTTTCACGTTTGATTCGTTACATTGTTTTTTAAAAGACTGTTCAAAACTTTGATAAATATTTTATATTATCAGTAAGCATGTTGAAAGAAATTTTGTATTCAAAATTAAATTAGCATGTGAATTATCTAGGCTCTCTTATTCTTTAGGCATCTGATTTAAAGTGTTTTATTGTCAAGAACATAATGATTTGATAACAGCCTATTGAAACGCTTAGAACTTAAGTGATCCAGATAAGCTGAAGTACAACAGTGAAATAATGAGAATGGCAAATAAAATTCATTTTCCACAGAAATTAAAGCATTTGTATTATAGACTGAAAAAATTCATTCAATTCAATCATGGTCATAAAAGAAAAGTATTTTGATTAGATGTATTACAGTGAAGCAGATTATTTAGTTATATTCTAAATTAGGCCAAAATATCTGTCCATTTTATTTTATTTTGTTGTCTGTAAGAAATTATTTTTTAAAAAATCCAAATGCTGGCATTGTCCAGAAAAATTTAAGAGGTTTATTTATAATTGTTATAAAGTTGAACTGCTGAAACATTTTGACTTACATTAATGCTTTATGTCCCTGTTAAGTACACACAAATGAAAATGGAAAAACTGCCAATATCTGATTTTTGTTCCCTATTTTTCCACTTGTGGTGACATGCTTAGGCACCTTTTGACCCCATAGGAAAAACATATCTAATGTTCAGAACTACCAGTAACAGAAAGGAAAGGGGAAAAAAATGTTTTGTTTTTCTTTTAAATAAAATGTCTCCAGACATAGTGGATTCTTAAGCACATTCTCCATGTGTACAGCGTGCCAGCTGGATGTCTCCCGGCATAATTGTTACACGTTTGGCATGGATAACACATGGTGTCTTCAAAAAGGCCCACCACATAGGCCTCACTTGCCTCCTGCAAAGCTCCCATAGCTGCGCTCTGGAAGTCTATTTTGAAGTCCTGAGCAATTTCTTGCACCAGATGGTAGAAAGGAAGTTTGTGAATCAGATGTTCAGTGGACTTCTGATAACATTTAATTTCACTGAGTGTCACAGTCCCAGGCCTATAACGATGAGTTTCTTTGCCCCTCCAGTGGAGGCGGACTCTTGTGAGTGGCTTTTGTAGCCCGTTACTTCCTCTGTGCTTTATCACCAGTCAGTTTGCAGGCAGTCAGCTTTGTATCAGGGGTGGGATAGAGACCTCCTCACTTACCCTCGTTCTCCTTGGGCTGGAGCTCTGTGAGCTAGGGGGAACATTGGTGTTAGAACAACAGTGGCTGCCAGCATGTACGTTTTAAATCATGGTTACGTATCTGTCATGAGTTTATTGATTTTATTTAGATGAACTTACCATTTGATTGAAAATTTTCACTTTTTTATGGTTTGTACTCTGAAAGATTGAAAAAGCTTACAGAAAGCTAGATTTGGAAAGGGACAGCTACTGTCTAAATTTAATTTTTTGCTTTGTGAATTTTTTGTTCACTTTTGAAGTACAACAAAAAAGTAAAAAGGACTTTTAGTTAGACATGGTAGGTTAAACAAATGTTGATAGCCCTTGTCCTTCCCAAATCCCCTCTAAAATGAAAATAAAGAGGTTTAAAAATAAATAAACTCACAAGGGCAAAGAAAATGGGAGAGGAGATAAATTATAAAAATTGGACGATAGAAAGCAGATGTATGAGTTAGACTGACTTAGCAGACCTGAGAAAACTCAATTACAAGTTGGCAGTGGGGAAAACTGAGAAAACTCTGATTTACATACCAGGATCTCATAATACTCAGGAATTGGAAACACTGGGTACCTCTGGGAGTTGGAGTTAAAGTGGGGTTAAAAACAGGAGAACTAGTTTAAATTCTACTTAAGAAACAGTTGGTTTCCGAGTTCCCATCATCTGCACCATATAGATAGGCTATTGTGCCTCTCTTACGTGGCAGATGACTTGAAGGCATATTTTTTGTAGAGGGTAAAATGAGGGTATTAGAATTAAGAACACCACAAAACAGTAAGAGGCATAAGGCAGGTGGCACTGTGTTGAAATCAGGTGTAGTAAATGAAATTTTTGCACATTGAATGTTGAGACTTCCAGTCTTCTCCATCAGCAAGCAGGATGTTAGTAATCAGGCATTTTTGTTGAGGCAAGAGATTAGAAGAATTTTCTTTTGGGAGTATAAGAAGTCCAAGAAGGACAGATTCCTTGGGGTTCCCAAAGGAAATAGCTTAGTTGGATCATCCTTCCATGAACACACTATGAACAAACCCAATCTGTTCTTCTGACCTGCCACTCAGCTTTTAGTGCCCTGCTCTGGTTTTCTTTCAGCTTTATTGATATATAATTGACATATAACATTGAATAAGTTTAAGGTATACAATGTGATGACTTGCTACACTTATAAATTGTGATATGATTACCACAGTAAGGTTAGTTAATACCTCCATCATGTTACGTGTGTGTGTGTGTGTGTGTGTGTGTGTGTGTGTGTGTGTAGTGGGGAGGGTTGTGAGAACATTTAAGATTTAATCTCTTAGCAGCTTTCAAGTAGATAATACAATATTGTTAAGTATAGTCACCATGTTGTACACTGGGTTCCATACAAATTTTAGGATAGTTTTTCTATTTCTATGGAAAATGCCTTTGGAATTTTGATAGGGATTGCGTTGAATCTATAGATGGCTTTGGGTGGTGCGGACATTTTTTTTTAAAGATTTATTTGCGTGCGCACGCGCGAGAGAGAACACTAGCAGGGGGAGGAGCAGAGAGAGGGGAAGAGAAATGATCCTCAAGCAGACTCCATGCAGAGCCCGATTCGGGGCTTGATCCCACGACCCTGAGATCACAACCTGAGATGAAACCAAAAGTCAGACGCTTACCTGACTCTGCCACCCAGATACCCCTCCCTGGATGGTGTAGACATTTTAACAACAGTATTTCTTCAATCCATGAACATGAGATATTTTTCCATTTCACTGTGTTGTCTTTAATTTTTTTCATCAGTTGCCTTGTAGTTTTCAGTGTACTTTCACCTCCTTGCTTAAATTTATTTCTACTTATTTTATTGTTCTTAATGTAGTTGTAAATGGGTTTGTTTTATTTCTTTTTTAGATAGTTTGTTCTTAGAGTATAATTAGTGCAACTGATTTTTGAATGTTGTTTTTGTCATCCTACAACTTTACTGAACTTATTAATTCTAACAGGTTTTGGTGAATTCTTTAGGATTTTCTATACATAGATCATGTTATCTGGGCAGATGGACAATTTTACTTATTTCCTTCTAATTTGGAGGCTTTTTATGTCTTTTTCTTGCCTAATTGCTCTGATGAAGACTTGCAGTACGTATCGAATTGGAGTGGTGAGACTGGACAGCATTGTGTATTTCCTGATCTTAGAGGAAAAGATTTCAGTCTTTCATTATTGATATGATTTTAGCTGTGGGCTTGTTGTATATGGCTTTTATTATGTCGAGGTTAGTTCCTACTACCTACATTTGTTGAAAGCTTTTAGTCATGAAAAGATGTTGAATTTTGTCAAATGCTTTTTCTGCATTTATTGAGAGAGTGTATGATTTTTATCTTTCATTCCATTAACATGGTTTATCACATTGATTGATTTGTGAGTGTGGAACAGTCTTTGCATCTTAGGAATAAATTTTTCATGGTCGAGCCTTTTAATGTGTTGTTGAATCTGTTTTTAAGTATCTTGTTGACAATTTTTGCATCTATATTCAGCTAGTATATTGGCCTGTAGTTTTCTTGTGGTGTCTTGTGGTGGCTTTGATATTAGGATAATGCTGGATCCTTAATATAAGTTTAGGACTGTCTTCAATTTTTTGGGAACTATTTGAGGAAGACTGGTATTAATTCTTCTTTAAATGTTTTTGTAGAATTCATGAGTCAAGCCATCTGGTTGTGGACTTTTCTTTGTTGGGAAGTTTTTGATTACTGATTCAGTCTCCTTCTTACTCCTTATTGGTCTGTTCAGATAGTCTGTTTCTTCATGATTCAGTCTTGGTGGGTTGTAGTTTCTAGGAATTTATCCATTTCTTTTAGGTTATCCATTTTGTTGGCGTTTAATTGTTCTAGTAATCTCTTGTGATCCTTTGTATTTCTGTAGTATCAGTTATAATATCTCCTCCTTCATTTTTAATTTTGAGAATTCTTGTTTTGTAAGTCTAGCTAAAATTTTGTCAATTTTATCTTTTCAAAGAACCAACTTTCAGTTTTCTTAATTTTTTCTATTGTTTTTTTCTAGTCTCTGTTTCATTTATTTCTACTCTGATCTTTGTTATATCCTTCTTTCTATTTGGTTTATTTTGCTCTTCTTTTTCTAGCTCTTTGAGGAGTAAAGTTATGTTGTTTGAGATCTTTTTCTTATTGTAGTCATTTAGCACTATAAATTTCCCTCTTAGATCTTTTGTTGCCTCTCTGAGTTTTGCTATATTGTGTTCCATTTTCATTTATTTTAAGGTAGTTTTGATTTCCCTTTTGATTTTTCTTTGACCCATTGTTGTTCAAGAGTGTGTTAATTGCCACATATTTGTAAATTTTCCAGCTTTTCTTCTGTTATTGATTTCTGTTTTCATATCATAGTGGTTGGGAAAGATAACTTGGTATGATTTCAGTTTTCTTAAATTTGTTAAGATTTGTTTTGTGACCTAACATGTGATCTATCCTGGAGAGTGTTTCATGTGCGTTTGAAAAGAATGTATATATGGGGCACCTGGGTGGCACAGTTGGTTAAGTGTGTGACTCTTGGTTTCAGCTGAGGTTGTGATCTCAGGGTAGTGAGATTGAGCCCCATGTGGGGCTCTGCACTTAGCACAGAGTCTGCTTAAGATTCCCTCTCCCTCTCCCTCTGCCCCTCCCCACCATGCTCTCTCTCTCTCAAATAAATAAATAAATCTTAAAGAAGAAAGAAAAGGAAAGAATGTGTATTCTGCTACCATTGAGGTTCTATAAATGTCTGTTAGGTCCATTTAGTCCAACTTATAGTGCAAGTCCAATGTTTCCTTACTGATTTTGTCTTGAATGGTCTGTCTGTTGTTGCAGCTGGGGTATTGAAGTTCCCTACTATTGATTTCTCCTTTCAGATCTGTTAGTGTTTGCTTAATATATTTAGGCACTCTAATGTTGGGTGCATACGTATTTGGAATTGTTATATCCTCTTGATAAATTAACCCCTCTATCATTATAGAATTAATTTCTTTGTCTCTTTTCATAGTTTTTTATTTAAAGACTGTTTTTTTGTTTTTTGTTTTTTGTTTTTCTGATACATACAGCTCCCTCTGCTCTCTTTGAGTGTCTGTTTGCAAGGAATGTCTTTTTCCATCCCTTGAGCTTATGTGCCTTAAAGCTGAAGTGAGTCTTTTGTAGGCAGAATATAGTTGAGTCTTGCTTTTTTTTTTTTTAACCTTTGAGCCACTCCATGCTTTTTGATTGGAGAATTTAATCCATTTAAGGATTTACCATTACCATTGTATTAATTGTTTTGTGGCTGTTTTGTAATTCACTTGTTCTTTCCTTCCTCTCTTGCTGTCTTCCTTTGTGAGCTGATGATTTTCTTTACTGGTATGCTTTGATTCCCTTCTCTTTATCTTTTGTGTATCTCCTATATAAATTTTTGCTTCTATGTGTTACCATGAGGCTTATATAAAACACGTTATATATATAAGTCAGTTTTAAGCTGATTACAACTTATCGTCAATCCCATACAAAAGCTCTTAACCCTTAACAACTCCACTCCACCACACACATTTTCTGTTTTTGATGTCACAATTTACATCTTTTTATACCATGCATCTGTTAACAAAATATTATAAATACTTCTTTTTATTATTTTTGTACATTTACCTTTTTACTAAAGTTAATATACCACAATATTACAGTGCTAGAGTATCCTTAATTTGATTATATACTTACTTTTACCCTAGTGTATTTTATATTTTCGTGTATTTTTATGTTACTAATTAGTGACCTTTCATGCCATTTCAGAAAATTTCTTTTAGCATTCCTTATAAGGCAGGATCAGTGATGATGAACTTCCTCATTTTTGTTTATTTGGGAAGTCTTTATCTTGCCTTCATTTCTGGAGGACAACTTTACTGAATAGTGTATTCTCTTGGTTGGCAATTTTTTTTCTCTTGGCACTTTGAATGTATCATGTCAGTCTCCCCTGGCCTGCAGTTTCTACAGAGAAATATGCCAGTAGCCTTATAGGTTCACTTGTATGTGATAAATTGTTTTTCTTGCTGATTTAAAAATTCTTTGTTGCTGATTTTAGGCAGTGTTATTTTAATGTATCTTGGAAAAGAGTGTTTGGGGTTGAAATTTTGCAGGGAATATGAGCTTAAGAAACTTGAATGTCTACATCTCTCCCCATATTTGAGAAGTTCTTAGCCATTATTTCTTTAAATAACCTTTCTGTCCATTTCTCTCTCTTCTACTTTGGGTCTTCAATAATACGTAGATTGTTTCTCTTAATGGTATCCTGTAGTTCATGTAGGCTTTCTTCACTTGCTTTCATTCTTTTTAATTTGTTTTCCTTTGACTGAATAGTTTCAAGTGTCCTGTCTTCTAGTTCACATTTTCTTTTTTCTACTTGCTCCAATCTGATGCTTCTGCTCTCTGTTGCATTTTTCATTTCATTGTATTCTTCAGCTCCAGAATTTGTGTTTTTTTTTAATGATTTTTATCTCTCTATTATAACTTTTTTGTCATTATTGTTCATGTAGTTTTCCTGATTTTATTGAATTATTTTTTTTGTGTTTTCTTGTAGTTCATGGAGCTTCCTTAAAATGATTATTTTCAGTTCTTCGTTGGGCAAATTGCAGATCATATTTTTCTGGGGTTGGTTACTGGAAAATTATTGTATTCTTTTGGTGGTGTCATGTTTCCTTGTGTGTTGTTGTTGTTGTTGATTTTTCAGGTTCTTTGAAGTCTTGCATTGCTATCTTCACATTTGAAGATGTAATCACCTCCTTCAATCTTTACTGACTGACTTCAAGCAAGAAATATCTTCCATCAGCCACGATAGGGATTCTGAGGCTTTTTTAGATTTTTTCTACAGATATGCCTGTTCCACACTTCTTGTTTCCTCTTATAGGGGAATTTATAGGCCTGTTTGACTTCTCTTCATCCTGTAAAGCCAGGCCAGGTGGTGACAGCCTCCATTTGCTTACTTCCTCTAGAGTGGTGCAGAATGCTCAACATTGTGTGGTTTCTCCCAGTCCCACAGAGTTGGACCAGTTTTCTTTGCATGCTTACTAGTAGCCTGCGGTGGCTTGCTTTTGCTATATCGGGAGTGTGCACAGAGAGCTGGCCATGAGGTGGAGGTGTGTATGTGTGAGGTGCACAGAGCATTGGAGGTGCCCATTTTGAGGCCTGAGAGGATTTTCAGGTGAGGCATTCCCAGCAGCTCATGGACAGGCTTCCTGATAGTGTGTGATGCGGTTAGTAAGATTCACATCCTTTAATGCCCTCCAAGGACCTAACCTGATGTTTTCCCAGCTGTTTCCTCACTCTCCTCTCAGGCAGCACACCTTAGTATTCTAGATGGGGCAAGAAATAATTAGGTCTCTTTGGCAGTATCCTGCACACCTGGGGACTTCAGTGCCCTATTCTTAAATATGAGCAGATAGACAAATATCATTAGGCACTGGAAGGAAATATTTGACATAAATCAACCAACCAACCAAATAGATAAAGCCACTTAGAGAGCACAGAGAATGTTCAGGAAGAAGAAAAAAGCATAAAAATAAAATGAAATTAATATCTTAAGAGAAAAGAGATGATAAAACAAAAAAATATACACACACATATGTGTTCCTATAAGTAGGAACAGTCAGGGAATTAAAATTAGCTAGTGGGAATTAAAAAAAAATAATAATTTTTAAAAAAGATTTTATTTATTTGACAGAGAGAACGAACAGTAGGAAGGGGCAGAGGGAGAGAGAGAGAGAGAAGCAGACTCCCTACTGAGCAGGAAGCCTGACGTGGTTCTAGATCCTAGGACCTGGAGATCATGACCTGAGCCGAAGGCAGACGCCTAACCAACTGAGCCCTCCAGGTGCCCCAAAAAACAATTTTTTGGTTAGAAAATGAAGTTGAAGAAGTCTTCTAGCAAATAGACACAAATACAGAGGTAGAAAGTAGGATAGATAATTCAATAAAGTTAGATCAGATCATTAAAAAGAATAAACTTGGCACACACAACATGCGTGAATCTGAAGATACAATTGTTTAGTGAAAGAAAGCAGTCACAAAGAAGTATATAGTGCATGCTCCCATTTATAGGATTTCAAAAACAACCAAAACTATGGTTAGGGATAGTGACTACCTACCAGGGTAGGTATAATACATGATATTATATTGATATAAGTGTGGTTCCTAGGTGTATACACATGTAAACATTCTTTGATCTATATACTTAACTTTTATGTACTTTACTGTGTATGTTAACTCCATAAAAATAGAGAAATTATTAGAGAATTAATCCTGGAGACCCAACACTTAAACAGTAGTAGCTCTATGAGACAAAAATAGAGGGCAGGAAATAAAAGAAATAATTCAAGTACGTTGTTTGGTATTGAGGACATGAGTTTCTAAAATGAAAGGACATGCTAAGTGTCCAGCATATTGGATAAAAATAGACAAGTGCCAACACATATTATTGGGTATTTATGCAGTCCTAAGAACAAAAGTTCCTAAAAGCTTCTGCAGAGAAAAAGTAGGTTTTGTTCTTAATAGCAGAACTGGAAGCTAGAAGACAATGGGACAACACCTTCAAATATGTGAGGGATAATTAATTCCAACCTAGAATTCTATACCCAGGAAAATTACCAAAATATGAATAGATTAAAGACATTTTTAGATGTGCTAGGTCTTAATCTGTCCTTTTTCAAAAAGCTACTGTGAAATGTTCACTATGAAAAAAAGAAAAAACCAAAAAAGAAAGACATGTAGCAAATAGAAGCTCTACCATAAGAGAGAGAGATGCAGAGAACCCTCATGATGAGGGAAAAGAAAATTTGAACCTGACAGCCAACAGGAGACCTGTTGAGCAACCAGTTCAGATCTGAATCCAGAAGGGTCCGGGGAGACTTTTTTTGCAAGAAGATGGAGTTAATAAAATATTGAGAGTATTTTGATTTGAGAGGAGATTTACAAAATTAGGGGTAAGTAATGGGTATGTGGAAAACTAAGTGAACAAACAAGAGAACTATGAACTCTGGGGTTGGGAGAAACAGTATGGAAAAGGAAAAAGGAAAATGATAATAGTATATTACATGGTTCAGATACAAATAGCCTATGTAACTACCTAACTCTAATACTAAAAATACCCCATCCAGATAGTGTACTGAATACAGTGGAATACTATGAAGCTGCAAAAAGGAGTGAATCACAAATCTATTTCTTAACGTGGTTACCAAAAACATAATGGTAAAAGCAAGTTAAAGAATACATGCCACTTGATAGCATTTATATCAAGTGTTGCTATGAGATGTTTCTAAAAACTCATAAAACACTATAGAGAATAATGTGATAAATACTTATATTTCCACAACAGAGCGTAAGAAGTAAATGTCAGAAATATCATGGAAGCTTCCTGTGTACTTCTGTTATCTGTTTTTGCCTGAAATTAGCCATTATTTAGAAGTTAGAAGTTCACTTTTATCATTCCTATGTATGTCTTTATACTATATTCCCCTCCATATTTTATATATGTATATCCCCCAAACAATTATTTAGCAAATTGAATGTTTTTAAACTTTGTGTAAAGGATGGTATACTGTATGTATTCTTCTGCAGTTTGCATTTTTTGTTGGCTCAACACTAATAAACTATTGTGTTATTTTTATAAAATGGCTACAGCAGTTAAACTAGAACGAGTAGACAAATGTCAAAGAAAGTATGAGGAGCCTCCTTTTTAAATGAGAGTTTTCCTTATTCTAACTTGCTATATTACATTTCATATAAATGTTTAATTTCTAAAACTTTAATTTTTGTTGTGAATTAAACATAATGAACTTCGTTAACTCCTGGTCATAATTGTTCACAAATGCCCTGGTAATTTTCAAAGATACCGTGTTTTATACTCAGTGGCTTATTACCAGGGAGTTTCCAACAAACTAGTATAATTTGATTCACTGGGGCCATGTTCACATCATGCTAAAAAGCTGACAGGCAGTATAGTTTATATCCCTGTTTTTTTTTTTTTTTTAAGGAAAAGAAATGTTTTGAATGCCACAGTTTAATTTGATACCGTGTTATAGATTGCATGTGTGTGTCCTTCCCCACCCCCAAATCATATGTTGAAACCCTAATTCCCAATAGGATGGTATTAGTAGGTAATATCTTTGGGAGGTAGTGTATTTAGGTCATGAGGATGCAGTCCCCATGATTAGATTAGTGTCCTTCATAAGGGGGGAAGAGAGCTAGCCTCCCTCTCTCTACTCCATGTGCGGATACAATAAGAAGACAGCCATCTGTAAACAAGGAAGAAAGTTTTCACCAGCACCTGATGCTGGTATCCTAATCTTAGACTCCATCTTCCAGAACTGTAGGAAATAAGTGTTAAGCCACCCAGTCTATGGTTATTTGTTATAGTAGCTGAAGCTAATACAATAAGGTTAAGCATTGTTTGGTATTTTCTGTCTGTTGCATTTAAGACAACTTACGTATCCCTTTTAGGTATAGGTATAAACAGTTTTCTCTTTTGAAATCTTATCAGTCAAAACACAAGCAAGTTATATTTAAGTTAAAGAATTTATCTTATTTTTTAAAAGGAATAAAAATAAGGATTTTAAAGATTAAAGCAAACCTTTGAAAGGATGATGGCTAAAGGGAACATAAATAAACCTTAGATTTCTTTCAGAAATATCTGAGCTGTGAATTTGGTTGGTCATTTCTCTCATGATTGCTCTTAGGAAGTGCCCCCAAGAAATCACCTGGAATCATTTATTTATGGGGAAACGGAGAGAGGGTTTCTCTAAAGCAGTGTTCTCTAAGTTTGGTGTTGATTAGAATCACATGGAGAGCTTGCCAAAGCACAGATTGCTGGGCCACACCTCCAAAATTTCTTATTCAGTCTAGCTGGGGTTAGGGCTTGAGATTTTGTAATTTGTACTAAGTTCGCAGGTGATGCTTCTCAGGAGCTCAGCCGAGCTGGTAGGAGAGCGCCCAGAGCTGCCAAGTGGTGGAGTAGCAATTAAGCCTTTAATCACTTATCGATGTTGTGTACGCAAGAGTCGGAAACCGGTGGGAATGCTGACTTCTCCTTTTCCATTTCCCCCGTTGAAGGGCATGCTGGTTGAGGGTCAAGTGGATAAGCACAGATGTACGGGTTGTTTCAATGTTGAGGGAACTCTGAACAAAAAGCTCCAGATGGGGTCTGGAGAGGGTGAGGTAGCAGGAGCAGGGATGGAAAGTACCGGGTAGTGGGGAAAATTGTATTCAGAGGGTCCTGTTTCCCCACCACTGCCCGCGCTCTAGGAATGAAGGCGCCTGGGCTGGCAGTGTAACTCGGGGGAAGAGCATGATTAGCGAGGGGCCTGGTTGAGTCCTTGACTGCAGCTTCTTTTAGCAGTTGGGTTGTATTGGCTGTGCACCAAGTCTGGTGTTGGGAGTACAGCTTTCCCCATAGGGTTTGCCTGGTAAAACCTTTAAAATTGCCTTTGATCAGGCCTGAAAAATCACACGTGGGTTTTTAAACCAGGAGCTGGACACCTCAATGCTGATGTTGGCTCGAGAACCACACTTTGAGAACCACTGATCTAAATTCTGAAGATAGCAGTGTTCTTTCATCTGCCACTCATCAGCTCATGCCCGTTCAAGATATTTACCACACTGAATTGTCACATTTTCAAAATAATTCTCATGTATCACTTAAGACAGCTTTCAACCGTCTGTTAACTAGTAAATATTAGCCTTGTCACTAAGTAATAACGTAAAATGTTTGTAGTGTGATTAGATGCTAGACCTTACTGTATTTGAAATTTTATATAAACTCTCACAGTTGAAAGCTAATGTGGTTTGGATTCTAGTTTGTAAAGCCATAGTCCTCTGCCTGAAACACAGTTGCTTATATTATAACAAATAGAATAGTGGTTAAGAGGTCAGGCTTTTAAGCCAGACTTCAGTTTCTAGCACAGTTTTGCCTCTTTGTAGCTCTTTGAGTTAGAATGTTACTTAATCTCACCAAGTTTCAGTTTCTTCATTTATAAAATGGGAATAATGATAGCACCTATCTCATAGGGTTGTCATGAGAATTAAATTTTGTGAGGATTATTACATGTAAAGTGTAAAGAATAGTGGCTGGATCATGGTGAACATACAATCAACTTTAACAGCTGTTATTAAAATTGCTGTGATATTATTCTCCCTAGGAGGACTTTTATGTCACATTATTTCCTAAAAAATGGGTCATTTGCCATAAACAGATACTTTTTTTCTTTTTTTTTTCAAACAGATACTAGCTATTTGTACTGTGGTGTACTGTGAACTGTGGATAATATCTAGCCTTTGCAGTATTATCAATACTGGGGCACAAAATCAGATTTTATAATTATAAGGTAAAGACTAAAATATAAGTACATTAGCTCTTTAGATTTGAGGGTGAGTGGTGGTTTTTCAATTGCAGTATGTTTCAGGGTATATATATCATATCTTTTATTTTCTTTTCTCAGTCCATTAGGACAAAATAATTTTTGAAACGATTTTCATGATTTTCCCCTTCTAATTTTGGTATATTGCATTGTAAGTACACGTATGTAAGGGATTTGTGTCCTACTAAGCAGTTATTTTTATTTTTAATAGAAATATGGTTATCTTTGATTGCTTTGATTGCAGAAGTTCTGTTTTGGGATGTCTTCACCCAAGTAACTTTTTGCGTATCTCTTTTGAATATGGTTAAGTTCTTTGCTTTGTCGTTATGGGGCCCAAATCAATGAACCTTTCTACCATAACCAGAGATCTTAATATTCTGGGGGAGATGAGAATAGACAAATTTAGGGTAAGGAATTTCTGTTGCAATAGATAAAGCTTTGGGGACTCTTTATAAGATTCTGTAAGTATTTAGACCCAAAAGGTGAAGGCAGTGACTAGAGCATCTTGAAGCCAAAAGTACAGTGAAATGGAATGCCATTATTTTTGTCAAGAAAACCTCAGGAGACAATAAGAAGATATAAATATGTGTATCAAGAAATAGTGATAACTATAATTAAGCTATTCAAAGGAAAGCAGGAAGAAGTAATAAAACACTTAATAAGATCTCATAGAGGAATTAAGAAAAGCAATTTAATGCCTTAACATTAAATAAAATTAAACATCAAGGGAAAATAAACCTATTGATACACTAGAAGTGAGATTAAGGATGGTTTTAAAGTAAAGCCCTGAGGTTTTTTTTCTGACTTAAAAAAAAAAACCCAAAAACTTAGCTGTAGAGAAGGAACAATAAATAAAATATTGTTAGATATAGTTTTTAAAAATTCTTGAGAAAATTGAAACTTTTATTATTAGGTATAGATTATTGGGGGTTTCAAACAGGCTGACAGTGTACAACCTGCAGGCCAAATCTGGCTTGCTGCCTGCTTTTGTGTGGAGTGAGAGCTAGAAATGTTTTTTCACATTTTAAATGGTGGGGAAAAGTCAAAGGAAGAATAATATTTCATGACATGGGAAAAATACATGAACTTCAGATTTCAGTGGCCACAAATGAATTTTTCATGTTGCACAGTGATGCTCATTCATTTACGATTATTTATGGCTGCTTTGTCCTGCAAGGACAGAGTACGAAGTTGGGACAGACACAATATGGCCCACAAAGATTAAAATATTTATTATTTGGCCCATTTGAGAGAAGCTTTGCAGACCCCTGGTCTCACCCATCTGCATTCTTTTCTGCTGCTAAATGCCCCCTGCACTTTCTGCTCTCGTGCCCTTGTTCATGCCTCTGTTCATTGTTCTCTTGACTATGTCCATACGTTAAAATACTGCCTTTGTTTTAAGACCCAATTCAGATGTCTCACTTCCACATGAATATAATTCCTTTCACTTTTTGAGTCCCAAAGAACTTGGTTTGTAGTTTGCTTTGAATACTTTAAATATTCAACTCTCCATTGTGGATATTTGTGAGCCTGTATCATATTTGCACTTTAATTCCCTATAAGACACTAGTGGAGTCAGAGGAGAGGTGGTAATGGAACTAACATTTACCAAGTGCTTACTTTCAGGTGGGTTGGTAGGATCTTTACGTGTGTTTTCCTTCGTCTTATTGTACCTAATGGGCACTTAAGTATTTTTTAACAAATTAATAAAATACATCTGATTTAGCCTATCAGTCATTAACAATTCTTTTTTTTTGTTTTTTGAAGTGTAGTTGATGTACAATATTACAGACAGTGTGATGTACAATATTATATAAGTTTCAGGTATTCCGTATAGTGATTTGAGGACTCTCTACAGTAGTCGGCGCTCACCCTGATCAGTGTAATCCCCATCTGTCATCATACAACATTATTACAATATTATTGACTATGTTCCCTATGCTGCCTATACTGTATTTTTCATTTTCATCCCCATAACTTATTTATTTAAAACTGGAAGTTTGTACCTCTGACTCTGCTTCACCTGTTTTTGTGCATCCTCCCACGCCCTTCCACACTGGCAACCCTCAGTTCTCTGTATTTATGTTTCTGGTTTGTTTGTCTGGTTTGTTTGTTTTTTAGATTATATATATAAGTGAAATCATATTATATTTGTCTTTATCTGATCTATTTCACTTAGCATAATACTCTCTAGGTCCATTCATGTTGCTGGAAATGGCAAGATCTCACTCTTTTATATAATGGAATATTAGATGAACACTTAGGTTCCTTCCGTATCTTGGCTATTGTAAATAATGCTGCAAATAAACACAGGGGTGCATACATCTTTTCTGATTGGTGTTTTGCTTTCTCTGGGTAAATGCCCAGTGGTGGAATTACTGGATCATATGGTATTTCTATCTTTAATTTTTTGAGGAGCCTCTGTACTGTTTTCCACAGTTGTTGCATCAGTTTACATTCTGACCAAGAGTGCACAAGGGTTCCCTTTTCTCCACATCCTCACCAATATTTGTTATTTCTAGTCTTTTTGATACTAGCCATTCTGATTGGTGCCAGGTGGTATCTCCTTGTGGTTTTGATTTGCATTTCCCTGAAAATTAGTGATTTGAGCATCTTTTCACCTGTCCATTGGCCATTTCTTTCAAAAATGTGTCTTCAGGTCCTCTGCCTGTTTTTAAATTGGATTATTGGTTTTTTTTTGCTGTTGAATTCTATGAGTTCTTTATATATTTTGGCTATTAACCTCTTATTGGATCTATCATTTGCAAATATCTTCTCCCATTCAGTAGGTTGCCTTTTTGTTTTTTTTTTTGGTGATTACTGACATCTTGTAAAAGTCTAGTCAGTGTCAATGTCATTAATTTATTAGTTGATCAAGTTGTAAATACTCCATAAACAATTTATTTTTAGCTCTGGAATTTATTTTTGGTATTTCCTTGTCAGTATAAATTTTCTTTTCTTTAGGAAATTTACTTCCAAAAAACAGGAACTATCCAGTTTTCACTTTTTACCATACCTTTCCCTGCAACTTTTTTCCCCTGAAAAAAGAGAACTCCTAGTTGCTTTCAGACTCATACAAAACAGCAAGTTAAACAGAATAGTTCTAATTTTAATTGTTACCCAGAGCAGAACTAATAGTAAAGTGGATTTTATATGCAGATGCATTTTGGGCTTTGTGCAGTTTTAAGTGAGTGCAGTGGGGGTATTGAAGGATTGGTTATAATGTTTTGATATTAACCATTAGTTGAGGGACTAACTTGTCAACAAAATACTTAAATAGTGCCATGATTATAATTGCTTAAAAGCAACATTTGCCTGACCTATTTGTAATTGCAATAGATTGCTATAATAAACAATTCAGTAAATATTAACTAATCAAAAAAAACTAGAAATAAATCCTAGTGCAACAATTATACTCCTTAAGCTTTGATGATTTAGAAAGAAAAGGTAGCCTAAGTTAATTTTTAGTAATGGAATTATTAAATAGTAAGCTAAAAAAAGTTTTGCCCAATAAAGAATGATTTTGGTTACTGCCTTTAGCACGATTCTAAATTTGTAATTGTGGTAATTTCATTGATGCGACTTCTCTTGTTTAGTGTTTTACGAATATTTTTATTATTCTCTATATAATCTCAGATCTGTATACATAAATATATATATATAAGATCTATGTATATATGAATTAAAAAATGGAGACTCTCTTTCTCTTTTTTTTTTTTTCTTTTTTAAACCAGTCTCCCCAAATTATGATTCTGTTCCTTTCTGGCTTCATACTTGCAGACCATTTTTATAAACCATCATTCCTCACTCCACTCCCCACCAGGCATAACCTTATTAGAAACCAGTTGTTTCCCTAACCTTAGAGTATGGAGGACGTGCAGCATTGTTAGGAAAAAGGTATACCCATAAAGATAATATGGAGAGCAAAAGTCAAATGTTGGTCTTTGTGATTAATGTGGAAACACAGCATTGGTCATGGATGCTGGTGTTCTAATTAGATATTTGGTCCCAAAGTTAGGCCCACACAGTTCTAAGGAGAGTTTACTAACTTTTCTTTTTTCTTTTTCTTTTTTGCACTTTATTTTTTAAGATTTATTTATTTGAGAGAGAGAGAGAGAGAGCACATGAGTGTGAGTGCAGGAGGCAGGGAAGAAGGAGAGAGAGAGTCCTAAGCGGACTGCATGCAGCATAGCCCAACTCAGGGCTCCATCAAATGACCCCAAGGCCATGACCCCAGGTGAAACCAAGAGTCTGACACTCAACCGACTGTGCCACCCAGGTGCCCCTTGTTTTGCACTTGTATCAAAGTAGAGCTTTTTATTTGTAATGAAGTTTAAATTTAGTGTGTAAATTAATTTTTCTCTGTAGAGCTATTATTTGACTTGAATTTAATTCTGGGATGCAGAATTCAATTTTGTTAATGATTAAATTATTTAAAAGTTAAAAATAAATAGGCATAAATGCACACAAAGAAATAGATATTCATTCTCCTTGTAGAATTCAATTGTATTCAGTTTTGGTAGTCTTCCTGGATATGTGTGTATGTGAAAGAAAATGAAATTTAGACGTTTCAAAATGTCTTAGTTATGTCCCTTGTTTCTAGGATATTATAACTTTTATGGGTTCCAGTAGGTTGAGTTTTTGTGTTAAAATGTGGTCATGATTCTAGGTGTTGAAGTTACGTGAAATTGTGCTGAGATGTTGCTTTTCTCCTTTGGGACTTTGGAACTTTAAAGTGCCACTTTGCTGGTGTGAATGAATGGTGTTCACTCCAAAAACCCCTACTGTTGTAGTTAGCACTATTCTAATTTACTAATCCTTGAACTTTCTAAATTAGTATTTGTGTTCCTCCTCATGAGATGTGATGTTTACCACCTCTTTTCCCCATTGCACATACGTCAAAACTAAAATAAAATCAAGCAAAGTTTCTGTGACAGCCCACTTATATATAGACTGCTAGGTTCTTCAGGATGGTACCTTCTTTTTAAAGGAAATCTCTTCTCCATATCTCAGGATTTTAGTATAGTCCAGGAACCCAGAATTTTGCACATCTAGACTATTAGCATCTCAGAGAACTACACGCTCTGCAAATTATAGGCACTCAATAAGCAATGATTGCTCCTGACATAAACGTAATAGCCAACTGTGACTGATTAGCCAGAGGAAGTTTGTCTTGGCCTGAATAGTTACTATCATGAGAGGATCCTAGAGGATGCAGTTGGTACGTGGTAGTCATAGCTTCATAGTTAAGGGGAAATAATTAGTTTTATGAAATATGCAGTTCCTAAATGATTATGAATTAATTACAAATTTAAAAAGGTTCATTGTGATTATAAAAAATGCTCTGACAGTAGGCTTTCATCTTTCAGAATTATTTGTCTGGTTTTCATTGAATTAGAAAACTTCCATTTTTCCATGTGTTTTAGAGAGGCATTGAGCATTCTTAAAAATTAGATTGTGTATAATTTTATAAGAATCAAAAACGTTTTGTCCTTGAAAAATTCATATTTTCTTCAACTTAATTTTGTTATAGAATGGTGTCTGCAAATAGTAGACACTTAGTATTTGTTAAATAAATATGATAGCCTTATGTTCACAGCGTTCATAAATGCTAACATAACGTGGATGGGTGTTTTTTGTAGGAAATCCTGTCCTTATTTCACCTCAGGTTTTTATCATAACATTTTTTTCTTCTTTGCAAATATCCTTTCATTGGTGTTTTAATTATTGATGAGGCCTGCACTTGGGGAATTTATTCAAATAAATTATTCCAGTGTCAGGGAAAAAGCACTCTGGAAATTTAAGGTACGGCCCTTACTCAGTATTTATATCACTTTCCTTGAAGGGGCAGTGTGAGAATGAAAAGCTCCAAAGCAAAAAAACCTTTCTGCAGCTGTGTGTGTGTGAGTGTGTGTGTGTGTGTGTGTAAGATTGAGGAGGAGAGAGAGAGATGGAGGGAAAGTGGGAGAGAATGAATGTGTGCCTTCTATAAAATTGTCACATTTCCAGATAACTGAGAATACTACATTAAGTAAAAAGA